>NW_015547653.1:56612-75674 GCF_001515605.1 Sinocyclocheilus anshuiensis
TCCACCCTTCCTCCAGACTCTAGGACTTTGGTTTCCAAATGAAATACAAAACTTGCTCTCATCTGAAAAGAGGACTTTGGACCACTGGGCAACAGTCCAGTTCTTCTTCTCCTTAGCCCAGGTAAGACGCCTCTGACGTTGTCTGTGGTTCAGGAGTGGCTTAACAAGAGGAATACGACAACTGTGGCCAAATTCCTTGACACGTCTGTGTGTGGTGGCTCTTGATGCCTTGACCCCAGCCTCAGTCCATTCCTTGTGAAGTTCACTCAAATTCTTGAATCGATTTTGCTTGACAATCCTCATAAGGCTGCGGTTCTCTCGGTTGGTTGTGCATCTTTTTCCTTCCACTCAACTTTCTGTTAACATGCTTGGATACAGCACTCTGTGAACAGCCAGCTTCTTTGGCAATGAATGTTTGTGGCTTACCCTCCTTGTGAAGGGTGTCAATTATTGTCTTCTGGACAACTGTCAGATCAGCAGTCTTCCCCATGATTGTGTAGCCTAGTGAACCAAACTGAGAGACCATTTTGAAGGCTCAGGAAACCTTTGCAGGTGTTTTGAGTTGATTAGCTGATTGGCATGTCACCGTATTCTAATTTGTTGAGATAGTGAATTGGTGGGTTTTTGTTAAATGTGAGCCAAAATCATCACAATTAAAAGAACCAAAGACTTAAACTACTTCAGTCTGTGTGCATTGAATTTATTTAATACACGAGTTTCACAATTTGAGTTGAATTACTGAAATGAACTTTTCCACGACATTCTAATTTATTGAGATGCACCTGTATATAAAAACAAAAAGTACCGATAAGAATACCGTTAAAGTACCGAATCGATAAGCAGTATCGGTAAGAGTAGTAATACCGTTAAAACCTTAACTATGCCCATCCCTACTCAGAAAGGCTGTAAATTATCACCTCTGCTATAAGTAATCACACATTCCACATGCCTGCCGCAGGCCTCTGATTCAGACCAATCACCGGAAACCTGCTCAATCTCCTGTGCTCTCAACTCTTTCTTTCTCTCTGACTCTGCCTGACATACACATGAACATTAGCAGAGGGAAAGGTGCAGTGATGAGAGGATTCATTCTCTCCGTCTCTCATATATACACACACAGCACAGCAGCTCTTGATCTGTCATATTCATCACTCTCATCACATCATCTAACTGTGTGTCTTCACTGCAGGCTGTTCGCAGAGGAGCAGCAGGTGAGAGAGAGGACTGAAAATCCCTGACTACATTACTATTGCCACAGCATTTTCACATATGCACATACACCAAGCTATCAAAATAAGGGATTGTGTCATTTTTAAAAATCCTTTTAAACCACCTGGAACTGATTTTCACTTTTACAATGGCTTTTTTTTCCTAAGCGCGTGAAAGGTATGTTAATGACAGTTACTTGAACCAAATCAACTACAGTAAATTCTTTGTACAATTATGGTTGTTATCTATAAAATTAACATCACCATACAATAAAAAAGTAGCAACAAATAATGCACAAAATATAAATAAAATAAAAACTCTGCTAGAATGCATCATGACATAATTTAGACTGGTCCTAATAGAATTCTACATCCCTCTGCTGTCCACCATTACAGTGGATCTTAATGTAATCACTCTTTTAGAGTTGTTAGGAGGGTTTTATTTATATCAAGTGTTTTCAAAGCTGAATTAATTTTTTCCATTGAAACCAACTTAATTTTAGCTACACATTCACCAGTAGATGCCTCTGAGACAGTACATACAGATATTTGACAATTACAGCCACTACAGTGTCTGCAAAGACACTAAACCAATCAAATATGAAAAATATCATATATTACATAATAGACAAAAACAGATAAATTCACTATGCTATTAACGTTTTCATATCTAAGACATTTTTGTCACTTCCAGTGACATTTTTCCTTGATGACTCTGATGAGGACATAAAATTGTTTTTAATTACACTTTAATTATAATTACGACAGACTAATCCAAAGTTTCAAAACAAAACAAAAGACCAAGCACTGAAATGCTTGTAATTGCTTTTAAAAAAGTTAACATGATACTTACAAAACAAAACAACCAAAAATGAAACGGGACATCCTGTAAAGTTCTGTAAGATTTGGATGACTTCAATAAAAGGTAAACAGCAAGGAGGATAAATGAAGAGAATCACCAACTAAAATTTCCTTCTGTATCTCTGTTACTAAATGCTTTTTTTTAAACAAGACTTCAGACATCTGCAAAGATCAAGAGTATTTCTTTATCTCTCCCTGTTTCATAGCAAACATAATTCCATAACCTCTTTGAATGAGTCTGCTGTGTGTGTGTGTGTGTGTTTGAGTTTGATCAATGACTTTTCCATCCGCCCCGCTGTCATGCGGAGAGTTCATCAGAAAATGCTGAAACTCATATTTACTGCAGGGTAGTCACTCCTGCAATGGTCTCTTCCCATCTCTCTGTTTCTCTCTGAGCCCAATCAGGGGGCTTGTGGATGTTAATTGAATTGGGCTGAGGGTCTCTTTCTAATGTGCAGCAGATGGTCAGGGCATTCCTCCTTCCTTTTTCTCACACACATGCACACATCATACACGTGTATACGCACACATAAGCATGTATAAACACACACATATGCACACACACTAGGTGGCAGTGTTGTACTACCCTCGCCCGCTTAAAGCCCTAAAGCCATTATAAAGCAATGAATGCTGATCATTTAGAGAAAGTGACCATGTGTGATTTAGAATGTGAAGCCTTGCTCTATGTTTATAGAGTAAACTCAGTCTACTTACCAAATAAAGTGCCAACCTAGGTTGTTCCTTGAACACATACCGATGTTCAAATTGAAGCCATTGATGTCTAAAAATGCTGTCTATGTAGGCATCTCACTACATTTTGAACAGCATATAGGTACTAAATCACAGAAATTCGCACACACACTAACAAACTTATAGTGTTCTAACAGAAAAACACAGAGGAGGACATGACCTCAAAATCAAAATACCTAGTCATCAGCAAAACTAGGCTGGGACGTTCAGCTGCAGCTGTGTGTGTGCGTCCAAACAGCAGCATATGCGCATCAGGACAAAAAAATGTGCGCTGTAGCAAGCTGTAAATAAAATACAGTGTTGGTAAGGAAAGTGTATGTGTCTAATTTAATTACAGAAACTAGCATATGCTAAAAGTGTTTTCAAACACGTTTTGTCCTGCATCATTAAAGACAGTTTCCCCCACTGGCTCTGCTCGATGTTAAGTTATGACTGCTGGGAGAGTCCATCGGTCAGTCGAACCTTCGGTGCAGGACGGTTTTACCACATATTCTGCAGAACTGTCACTCGTGCAACTGCAGAGCAGGCAAAGAGATGCTTCTATGCGCCATAGTTACAATGAGTGTGTGTGCAGCGTGCACAATGCGGAGCTGTAGGTGGTAATTACAGGTGATTTGCACTCCGTCCTGCTAAATGTGTGGAAACACTCAATTATAAAGTACACGGCAGCAAACAGAAAGCCTCTTCACTGCAGGACCATTAACGCACACACAGCTCCATCTGTGTGCGCGAACACTTCAGCTTCTATCATGAATACTATCATCCAGGGCTGTGCAAAAAATCAAATGCGCATCTCGTCAGTAAAGCCGCTCCTGTGATTAGTAGTAAATCTCCGTTCATAAATCTCCATAGTTCACTGACAAGCTACACAAAATCGCGTTCAAAATCAGCAATGAATCGCCTGCGATTTTGAACGTGATTTTGTGTAGCTTGTCAGTGAACTACGGCACTGTGTAGTAAATGCCGCTCCATCTGAACGGAGATTTACTACTAATCACAGGAGCGGCTTTACTGATGAGATGCGCATGAAAATCGCATTCGATTTTTTGCACAGCCCTACTATCATCATTAATCATCTTTTCTCCTTGTAAACGGGGCTGTGCGTTATTGAGAGCCTGAGTAATTTGGAATTGATTCGGTCACCTGTATACAACCCCATCGCGGAATACTAAACACACAGTATTTGTTGATATGGCATACAATGCTCTGACAAAAAAAAACAAAAAACAGACGAAGAAATAGAGTGATCAAAGAGGTGTGAGAGAGGAAGAACTAAAGATAAAGCATATGTCCACCTTTTGTTGCAGCACTGATGGGGACGAACAATACCTGCAGGTATGCGTGCTAAAGAAGGGAGAGAGAGACCACATCCTTTCTCTGTTCTGCAGGCTCTAAGCTTCTAGAAATAAGCAATAAGAATCTTCCCCCTCTTTCTCTATATATCCGTTCGCTCGCTTTTTCTCCCCATGCCTACCTGTCAGCAAGACACCACCCCCTGTGATTCTCTCTCAGTCTGTCTCTCTCTCACAGGTGGGTGTGAGACACTAGCTGGGTTTCCATCCAAAGGTGTGAATTTAACTTATGCACAATATTGGAATATCACATAAAACATTTGCGAATAAGCACCGTTTCCATCCAACGAGTCAAAGAGAACAAAACGGTCACTCCCTGATAAACTGGCACTAAATATCACTAAGAAAAGTAGGAGAAGCCACTGAATATAATAATTTTCATAATAAATTACTTGCGCCCTTAGAGCGAGCAGACAAAACACAATAAATGCAGTCATTGCTTCCGGAAGTGGATATCTGCTGTTTGGGAATGCAGTCGTGCAAGATAGTTCTGGGAGGCAATTATACAGAAATACTTTGACGACACACCTTGCTTGGGCATTTAAGAATGACCATAAAAACATTTCAGATGCTGTGCAACAAGATCGGTCCGCTGGTTAGTCAGGTTATGCCATCCCATAGCGCAAAGTCACATGACTTTTTTGATGCTCATGGAGGAATTTATTAGGCAAATATGTTTCCATCTCCCATTATTCGCATTAACCCTTTTTCGCACAAGTCAAAAAACACCTCAAGCGAGCATAAAAACTTTTGTTGCGAATTCAGGGATTTTTTTTTTACATTTACATTTAATCATTTAGCAGACGCTTTTATCCAAAGCGACTTACAAATGAGAACAATAGAAGCAATCAGACCAACGAGAGAACAACAACAGTATACAAGTGCCATGACAAGTCTCAGTTAGTCTAGCACAGTACACGTAGCTAGTTTTTTTTTTTTTTTTTAAATAATAGAATGGAATAGAACAGAATAGAATAGGTAAGTGCTAGTATTAGTTGGTCAAGTGCTGGCGAAAAAGATGTGTCTTTAGATGTTTTTTGAAAATGGCTAAAGACTCAGCTGTTCGAATTGAGATCGGGAGGTCATTCCACCATCTGGGCACAGCCCAGGAAAAGGTCCGTGAGAGTGATTTTGTGCCTCTTTGGGATGGCACCACAAGGCGCATTACAAAGAGCATTACAATAGTCCAGTCTGGAGAGAACAAGAGCTTGGACAAGAAGTTGTGCGGCTTGCTCTGACAGGAAGGGTCTAATCTTCCTAATGTTGTATAAGGCAAATCTGCAGAACCGGGCCGTTGTAACAATATGGTCTGTGAAGCTTAACTGATGATCGATCACAACTCCTAGGTTTCTGGCTGTCCTGGAAGGAGTTATGGTTGACGAACCCAGCTGTATAGAGCAGTTGTGATGAAACGATGCCTTGAGGAACCCCAGCAGCAAGAAGTTGTGACTTACAAACCTCACCCCTCCAAAACACCCTGAAGGACCTACCTGAGCGGTAGGACTTGAACCACAGGAGTGCGGTTCCCGAGATGCCCATCTTTCTGAGGGTGGACAGGAGGATCTGGTGGTTAACTGTGTCAAAAGCAGCAGACAGATCCAGCAAGATGAGTACTGAGGATTTGGAAGCTGCTCTTGCCAGTCTTGATGCAATACTTCAAAATGCGCATAAAAACAGGGTGATGGAAACATAGCTACTGACGCATATGACAGCTTATAGCACAGACAGCTGCAGTCTTTATGACTCTGCATATTAGTGCATTACTAATCATATACACAATCACGTTTGCAACTGAGCTGCTTCTTACATAGACTTTTTAGACAGTAGGGAATGTATGGGGTATGTGAAGGACAGAAGTACAGGTTGATCAATATCTTATCGGAGACTACAGACAAAAATTAATGACTAATTCAAAGCCCTAAAAGAAACTTTTTAGAATTTCTAAATATATATTTATTTTAGTATTTGCTTTATTTATGCATTGATTTACCAATTGAGAATGTCTCCACAGGTAAGTTTTTACTGCATATATACATATACACACACATATATATATATATATATATATATATATATATATATGTGTGTGTGTGTGTGTGTGTACGCATATATGAGCAAATTCACATGAGAAATATCATAGACCAATTTGTCCCCAGAGGCAAACTCTCACAAACAGTATTGATGCAAAATGACATAAGCACGCAAAAATCTATATGGGAAGTCTGCGTAGAGACATATAAAAAACAAACAAACTAACGCTACAGAACTGCTCTTACATCAAAATTGACAAACAGCCAAAGACTCGTTTCCGACTGATCCACGCAACTTGCACATAAACACGCTGATACACACGCACACACACTGCTTCCAGCTATATACGAACAGGCCTGAAGGCATTTTAAGAAAACTTTCAGCCCTTGGGAAAGAGGCTGCTTGTACAAATGATTCTATTAGATTAGAGCTTTTGTGCGGCTGCCATATGCACAAAGCATCCTCTCCAGTTCTTATCTGCTCACAGCTCGTTTGTATAATTGTGAGCACTGAACACTTTGTGAAACTCCCGAATGTTCTCAATCAAACCCAAAAGAGCAACAGCATCATTTGAGCTCATCTAAACACAAGAATGGCTTTTCCCACTATTTATTCATTCATAGACAGTCAGTTTATGTTCTTTATTGGACCCTTGACATGTTTGTCCAGAAGGCTTAAAGCAGCCATTCTGAGTCCTGCTCTCTAAAGAGATTGATAGTAATTATGTTTGTGTGAGAGCTCAAGGTGCCCTGGCATTGATAAGCCATTTAGTCTGTGTATAAAAACATGGCTTGCTGTCAAACACAGATTTGAACTGGACTCTGAGAAAGCAATGCTGTCCGGCCAGTGGCTGTGATTCACACCCCAGTGAACTGCCCACCTAGGCAGCCTTTTTGGGCATCAAAGGTACATTTAAACACTGGATGTGTTTCAAAACCTACTGAGTTACACACCTAGCCAGAATTTTTGGATATCAAAGGTCCATTCGAACACTGGCTGTCTTTCAAAACCTAGTGAGCTGCTTTTCTAAACAGCATTTTTCCACATCATAGGTGCATTAAATACAATAAGAACATTTAAATATGCCTGTAATGTCCAAATTTCTGTCCAGTAGGCGGCTCACTAGGTTTTAAAACACAGCCAGTGTTTTGTCTCATTTACTTGTTCTTTCTCTGTGTCACAGAGTAATATGATAATGTGGAGTTACTGGCTCCTCACACGTGGCGGTTCTCCCCTGCAGCAGGGCGCTCCATCATGTTGAGGAATGGTGTTTTTTAGGCTATGGCTTGTTTTTGGCACTAATATATTCACATTACGGTGCTGTAACAGCATGGATGAAGACAGTAACAGTCCCTAGGTGGACAGGGAGTCTGCCAAAAAAAAAAAACAATTCAGCAATTACCCCTCGAATGGACATGCATGAAAGTTATGGTACAATTAAGTCTCAGTAAAAAAACAATCCAATATATCAATTAGGCAAAGGCAATTAGGACAACTACCCAATTAAGATGGAAAATCTGCTGGTGGAGGCTGTAGGCTGTAGCAAACTGCTAGGGAAGACAAAGTGTTTCAGACTTGGGCGAATGGGATTTTTTTTTTGCTAACTTTGTTCTTGTGTTTTCTTTTTCTGAAGGGAATTATGCTGCAAATGAATTCTATTGTGAAAAAAATAAAATCAATTCAAATAAAATAGTTTTTTGTTTAGCTGCATCAACTGTGGTGTGAATAGACCATCAGATTCTTACAGAGAATCTCTACCACCTCAGGACGCTGAATCATCATCATCTTTTTAAGATTCTGCTTATTGAGCACCTGAGTGTCTGTAACCTTTTGACGTTTGACATTCTGGAACCTCTGGCTTCTCACCTCAGTTTGTGGTGTCCTTTGTCTTTGTAGGGTGTGATATCCAGGGACATTTCCTCCCATGTGTTCATGATGCCTTCCAGTGTCTGAAAATCAGAGGTCAGCATTAGGCTTTTTAATGTTAGCACTGATCTTTCCAGACACATTCCACCTCAGCACTGAATGGCACATTCTGGAGGGGCAGCCATCGGTCTCATGGGGACGTTAGACGGCTAATGACAAGGAAAGAACATTGATTGGGGCCCCTGCAAAGTTCCCCCCCACAATAAACATTTGATGGAGTCTTTCTAAAAACACCAGACATGTGCCAATGACACTTGTTAGCCAATGACAATGAGCAGCCTACCTAGACAGTATTTTTGGACATGATTCAAACATTTAAACACTGCCTGTCTTTTAAATTCCACTGAGCTGCTCACCTAAACAATATTTATCGGCATCATAGGCATGTCCGAACATTTGCTATGTTTCAAATATAGTGTGCTGACAAACTAGACAGCATTTTTGGCCATCATAAGTGCATTTAAAGATTAAAGCTATAGCTGCATATTAAAAAATAGTGAGCTGCTTACGTAGAAAACACTTTCGTGCACCATAAAGGTCTTGCAAAATGTTTCAATATCTAGTCAGAAACCTACCTAGTCGGGGTCATAGGTACATATAAATGCTCAAACATTTGGTTGTTTCTCAAAAGCTGAGCTTTTTTCTCAAAATGAGAGCTGCCTATCTAGATGGGATTTTGTTGTATTAAAGTCACATTTACATTCTGCCACTTTCAGTGGACAAAATCCATTTTTTTCAAGGATTCCATACAATCAGAACTGTCATGTGAGAATGATTTTGAGTGACTTCTGTATGAGCCGTAAATCATACATTGCTTTACCACTGACAATAGACAATGAACCATTTTTGTCTGCAAAATTTGGTCAAAAATTGCATGCGACCGCATGTTTAGAGCTGAAAAGGGAGCCACCAATATTGTAAGGACCTTAGGCGACTAGTGACAGGTAAATACAATTAATCGTGGCCCCTGCAAAGTCCCCCCTACAATAAATGTCAGAGATGGGGTCTTTCCAAAAACGCCATGCACCATGCCAACAATGCTTCTCATTTACACTCTATCTGTCTTTCTCTTTTTCTCTCTCTCTGCAAGTGACTTCTAAGTGAAGCGCTTTGTGCTTTAGGGGTTATGAGGGTTTGCTCTCCCATTGCCCCTCTTGAACCAAAGCTGTTTTGTTGTAACCTCTGCGAGCGCACAGAAGAACGTCTGGGAATCTCCCTGGGCTGAAAGTGAGAAGAAAGAGAGGAAGAAGGTGGGAGAGAGGGGAGAGGGGAGGCGTACAGCCTCCCACAGTCTGACAGCTGGACAGGGCAGCTCTCCTCTGCAGGGGCAGTAAAGGCGGCGCTGAAGGAAATTAAGCGCAAGGCTCATTTCCCCTGTGGCCGCCACACATGACCTGCGACTGCAGCCTGGGGACAGACGCCTCCAGCAGCACTGCACTCATACTGTACTGCACTATTACTGAACACAGTCCAGGAAATGTTCCTTTTCAAGTCTAAAATAGGACTATAAACCAGTTAACTCATAGGCCTGTTTCACACATCCTGTGCCTGCAGCACGTAGCTTTTACACTACAGGCATTTCTGCTTCGTAACAGCTCTATGTAGAAAATAAAGTGACTGCTGGTTTACTACATTGCATATTTCTTCCAATAACAGTCATAAATTATAATACAAATAATATAATGGATATCGGAAGTGGGCCATTGAGAATTATTACAAACTTGATAGCCATGAAATCTAATTTACATGAGGAGGTGGAATGACATTTTTATCCAAATGGTTTACACAGGACCCAATACACAGCTTTAAACTGCTTAAAGCGTCTGGATTCAGTCAATCTTTACTGAATAAAAAGTGCTCTTTATGAATTTGCATCAACTTGACACGGAGGTGTTTTTCAAGCAATAGGGGACTTATTCTTCTCTCGGTATTATGTTGCTTCATAAAAGCCAATATTACAAAATATAGTTTTAATAAAAAGGTTTATAGTACATGTTCAACATTTTGCATTATACTCTCCATCAGAGTATAAAACTAATAAATACACTACAGTTCAGAAATCGGTAAGCTTTTTTAAAATGTTTTTGAAAGAAGTCTCTTATGGTCATCAAGGCCATTTTGTGAAATATTAAAAACGTGTTAAATATTGTGCAATATTATTACAAGTCAAAATAACTTTTATATTTGAATGTATTTCAAAATGTAATTTATTCATGTGCATGCGTAATACTTTTGTGGAAAACATGATGAATTTTTTTCAGGATTCTTTGATGAATAGAAATGTCAGAAGAAAAATGTCAGAGTTTTATTTAAAACTTTGTAACACTGTTTTCATTTATTGCATTCTTGCTAAATAAAAACATTAACTTCTTAAAAACAATCCCTCAAACATTAGAATGGTAGTGTAAAAAGGTAACTGCTACTTGATTTCTTGTGATTGTGACTTTAATTCACTCAATGTTATTTTAAAACTTTGTAAATATTAAATATTGTAAATAAACTTGTCATAATTGTGACTTATTTCACAATGTGGTTATAGTTCTTTTTTTAAACTTCTTCACACAATTACAGAAACAGGCTTCCATTTGCAGTAATGACATGCAGCACAACTAAGCTTAGCACTGAAGCGCTACTTTTATTGCTGCTCATGTGCTCAAATGCTGTAATGTGGGCACCAAATGGGAACCAAAAAGAGCATGTGCCTGTAGTGCTACAAATGCAATGTGCGAAACAGGCCTAATTTTAAAATAAATAAAAATCTGACTGTAAGTATAACCCTATAGCAGTCTGATAGCTTTGTACTCATGAACACCACTGCTTTTACATTCAAACTGCTTGGCTAATGAAAACCACATCTGCATTGCTGCCAGACTTTTAGACTGGGGCTCTCTGCTGTGATTCTCTGCTGGGTTTGGTCTGACTACCGGATGTCACCCTGAGGATATTATCTTTGACCTTCCAAACCTGACCTCTGACCATAATCCTCCCGACAGTGACTTTCCTTTTCTCTTTAACATACTGAACCTCTGAGGATCTTATGCACTGTGAGAGGAGCACAGAGAATTGAACCCTGATGAACCTACAGTCCTTCATAGAGACAAAAGAAATAGAAACAAAAGTGAATAAGGAAGACACTCTTGAAAATAAAGGTTCAAGTAATAATTTACAGTTCCAGTTTTACAGCCTCAGATTTGACTCATATTATATGCTTTTTAATCATTTAATGTTTTCCTATGAGGTCCACTTATAATGTCCTAATTTGGTTTTCAGGTTTCCACAATGTTTTAAGTGAAAGTTTCAGTAAGTTTCCAAATACTCTCTCGAAGGATCAGGGACAATTTGGTTTGTCTTTTGCTTTTAAAAACCCCAAATCCAATGCACTGATCTGAAGAATCTAACAACTAATAAGTTGACATTGTTCATTTCTAATAAACCATATACAGTGGCAAACTCAAAAACCCCAAACAGAGGAAAAACTGATGAGAAAAAGAGCTTTGTTTGCACTTTAGATTCAGAAAAGAACTATGGTCTCATAAACTGTTCTCTGTAAAATGTTTCACTGAAGAATCATTTTAAGTCTGAAGTGACAAAAGGAAATAAATTAATCCACATGAGAAAGAAAGAGTTCTGAAGAGGGATTTCATACCTGTTCTATGGAGAGTTCTTTGCTGGCCGCTCCTGATATGTCACTGATACGCTCAGCATGGTGGTCCAGACCCAAAGTCACAATCTTCTCCAGAGTGAAGTCTGCACTGGTTGGGTCAAATGTCTGCTGCACCTCTTGTCTTATTTGATCCCAGTGTCTAAAATAAACAGATCCAAACCATCTTTTGAAGATAAAATCTGACTGGCCAAGACGCTTTAACACTGACACATGAATCTGAGCTCAAAGGGTGGAAAAACCTTTTTATCAAAGCCATTTGATCTATTACAAAACCTAATGAGCTGCCTACGGGCCAGCATTTTAAGACAACATAGACGCAGTTACCGAGATCAAGGCTTTTCCAAAAGGAAGGCAACTTAATCATGCTGTCTCCTAAAATTTGTCCCAATTCTAAAGTTGCATCACATGTATCCTTCATAAAAAAGGCATTTCCAGAATACATTGCATTGAAGTAAAATAAAAAATAAATAAAATTTCAATACTGAGAAGTATTTAGAAAAAATACATTTAAAAAAATTTGGTAACACTTTAGTATAGGGACCAATTCTCACTATTAACTAACTGCTTATTAGCCTGCCTATTATTAACATATTGGCTGTTTATCAGTACTTATAAAGCACATATCCTGCAGGACCATATTCTACATCCCTAATCCTACCCAATATCTAAACGTAACATCTACCTTACTAACTATTAATAAGCAGCAAATTAGGAGTTTATTGAGGCAAAAGTCATAGTTAATGGTTTGTTAATAGCGAGAATTGGACCTTAAAATAAAGTGTGACAAAAAATTCTAATACATTCTAATACATATTCATATATTACAATATTTAATTTTTTCTAAATACTTTCCAGTATTATATATAAGAAAACGTTCAGTGTAATTAAAAAAGATTCTTATCCAATGTTTATATAGGTCAATATGTCTATATACCATGCTTATACAGCTCAATAGAGCTATTGTGTAGGCCGTTAGGAGAAAGTAATTAAAGTATGATTTGAAGTTCCTAAGCTAAAATTACAGAGAATGTGTGCTATTCTGAGTATTTCAAGAGCTGAAGAAAGACAGTCCACTGCACTGTTTAGTCACAAAAGACTGGACATGTTGACAGTCAGATTTTGTCATAATAAACAGGTGTGATGGCTGATGACAGCGCAAGGATTGAATTCTCCCATGAGAGATCCCGCAGCCATGACGCACAGCTTGTCTTCTCTCAAAGAAATCCAAAGAGACTGTCAGTACATCTGATCCACAACAAAACACAACACCGCTATTAAAAAAAAAACATCCTGCCAATGACTGGCCCCTTTGAGATCGGGCCCAAGCATTCTGGGATGAGATCTCTCCTACGAGTGCCTGTGTTTCTTTTACTCCTCTTGTCTCCCGTTCTGTCGGTCATGGACTTCTGAGGCTGGAGCTCTGTTTATTTTCATCTGCTTACCCGAGGTGCTGCGCCGGCCAGCGGGGGACGCTAACAGGGATCTTTCAGAGGGTTACATCAGTGTGATTAGCCGGCTGTCATCAGGGGAACGTGAGGCCTGTCTCTGTCGTCTCCACCAGGGATGTTGTAGCACGCCTGATTGGGGCCGATGGGCTGTTGTTTTGGGAATGCCAGATCCAATCAGATGGCTTAGGGAGCGAATGACAGGGCAGAAGAAAAACATAGAGTGGGAAAATGTCACGTTTCTCTCGGCAGGGATGGCGCCGGAGTGCACAAACGCTCTGCGTGACAGAAAGGAGAGGTGACGAGCTGTAACTGAGGGCTAGCTGTCAAAGTGTGGGATTACAGCTGATCCTAGAACTGCAATTGGCACCAAACCTCTGCCTCTGATGATTATCAGCCGGACTTTACAGCAGACCACAGGTCACATGCTACAGAGGGTAATATCCTGAACAGAGAGAAGTTGCAAAGAGCGATTGTCCGCTGAAGAGACAACATGAAAGACGAGTGTCATTTAGTCAGTAACCACTCTCGATAAGGAGGATTAGTGTGAAAATGACACTTCATTATGCTGAGGACACTCACCTCTCTCTCATGAATGGATTCCTGAGGTCTGTGATCAGTGGGACGATATTCTTAAAATGCTTGATCCTGTTCTTAGAGAAGTCCACAACCTCCCAGTGCTTGTCTTGAAAGAACACAGTCAGGATTCTACTGCAGGCTGCAGTGTAAAATGCTGAGTGCTGTGTTGTGATGGACTGATCTCCTGTCAGTGGAAAAGCACCCAAAGGGTCTGAATCAAGCAGGTGTTTCTAATCTGCTTAAAGCTAAATGTCAGGATAATGAGAAGCTGGTGAGAAGAGAAGCTAAATTAGCTTTAAAGGGTAATTAGCTACACAAAAGGGCTTTTATCACAGTTACAAAGAGAAACGAAGAAATGAGAGTCTCTGCTGGACCCTAATGAATCAGTATGTGTGTGAGTACAGTGGAAGATGAGTGAGAGACTGAGACATCACTGACACTGCTGATAGCAGTTAAGTGGGTCCTGATGGCTGCTAGATTTTTTTATGTGAAGGGTCTCTACAAGGTCTTAGTACTCAACCTGTTAATTGTGATGCTTAATTAAATTAAAAAATTAAATGTGCATATTAATAGATATTATTTGTATTATTTATATATATATATATATATATATATATTAAGGTACCCATATTACCACACCTGGAAAGAAACAAGAGTCTGCAGCAGTGCTGAAAACATAAAATATGAAGATGAAGTGCATCACTTCCAGGTACGTTAGCAAATCAAAAAGAGTAAAAAAACATTAAAATAAAATACAATGTACACCACTATTTAAATGTTTTAGGTTAGTAAACTTTTTTAAGTTTTTGAAATTATGTTATGCTCACCAAGGCATAAAGTATTTATTTGATCACAAATACAGTAAAAACAGTAATATTGTGAAATATTATTACAATTTAAAATAACATTTTCTATTTGAATATATTTTAAAATGTAATTTATTCCTGTGATCACAAAGCTGTATTTTGGCAGCCATTACTCCAGTGTTCATTGTCAACTGATCCTTCAGAAATCCTTCTAATATGTTGATTTGGAGCTAAAGAAAATTTTTGAAAACAGTTGTGCTGCTGGATTTTTTTTGTGGAAACTTCCAATCTTACTGACCCAAAACTTTTGAACTGAACTTTTAAACTATTTTTAATGTATTGATATTTAATTTTTATATTAAATATGTATGTATTATTTTAGTGCTATATTTTAACACATTTTTTTTAATTATATAGAATTATATAGCTAAAAAAATAAATTTTGTTCTATTCTGAAGACTAAAATTATTTATTAGAAACTCCCATAGTCAGCTTGGCTGACTAAAGTTGAGTTTACACCAGTGGTGTAGGTTATGTTGTGCTGACTTGCCTTGAAATCTCTGCTGAGTGTGTGGAGTCTCTTGAACATGGTCTGGGCAGCGTTGTCCATGGCCTCGCTCTGTAGAGAGCTGAACCAGAAGTGACCTTACCAACAGTATCAATACTGTTCAATTTTGCTGTCACACAGGACCAGTGAATCGCCCTCAGCCTGTTTATACTGTTGAGCTGCTATGCGTTGTGTGTCTGTTATTTATTGTATGGAAAAACGTTTTTTTATTATTATTATTATTACTGTAACAGCAGTGAACAGGCACCTTCTCTAGAGTGAGGATGTCTTTAGAGGCTGGTTGTTCAATATTAAAGATGTTGAGACCGTAGCGTATGTTCTGCTCCTCTTCTTTAAGAGCCTCCTACTGGGCACGCAGCTCTGACACCTGCTGCAGTGCAGAATCTGGGGTTACACTGCTGCCAAATGGACCTGCACAGACATAATCACACACAAATAAGACCATATACATGAAGACAAAGACATATGAAGACCACACACACAAGCATACAGATGCATATGGTTAATGATTAAAAAACTGCACATTCAGCTGTCATTTCCCCAGAAAGCAGATTGTCGCTCTAAAAAAAGCTCAATGGATTCCTACTGGCCAGAAAGTTAGCGAAGTGAGCATGTTTCTCACAATGTGCTATTAATGTGGTTTCACAGCTGGGAGCTCAGCAGGTCAGTAGGTAGGTCTGTTTCCTGAGCAGAGTGTGAGTTCTGGCTCGGACCCAGCTCCACTCATAAGCCTGGACTCCCACGATCCACGCGCACTTGTGACAGCTTTGATTTACGAGATATTTGATCTTTTGAAAAGCACCTCATTCATCTCAGGACGGCGACACACAATGTGTACAGTAACACACAGGAACGCACTAACACAGATATCAGCAGGGGCAGTTATCTGCCCCAAAGGCCTCTGTGATATGTTTACAGGCGCGAATGTTTACGTCTGTCAGCGTTTATAATGGATCCCATCAAACGCACTGGCTAAATTGCACACTTCCATCTCCAGCAATTACAAAAAACACACATTTACACAATTCTGCATTAAGGCGAGCCATTAAACAGTGTGTGAAGATCCATCGGGGATCTCCAGTCAATATTTGCGTAAAGTCTGATTTACTGAAGCATTTAGCACATGCTGAAGTGCATCGCTGGAGCAGAACAAATTCAGGAGCATGGGTGTTGAGAGGTTTGATGACGCCCATTCTCTCTCTCCGTTGTGCCTGAATAAAACGTAAAGAAAATCTAATTAGCAAATGTTAAAATGTGCAAAATTTTTGATAAATCTGCCTTGGAGACTTCAACCAGTCATACATGTTTAATTGGCTCTGCGCTGAGAAACACAATGTTGTATTTTTCCTCAGTGCCGGATCTGAGAGGGAAAGTCACACTGGGTCCATGGAGAGCAGGAGATGAGATTTTGAAGGGGCACCTTGGCAGGAGCCAGTAGTGTGTTTGGACTGAATGAGTGTGATATTATTGAAACGGTCTCTCTCCCCTGAATACAAATTTTTCCCCGCACAAAGCTGGTTCCTGGCCTCATTAACCTGAAGGAGCCCACCATTGTTTGCAGGAACAATCCAAACAATCCCACCGTTCTCAACAAGTTCAAAAATTCTGGGGTTGTGGGAAATAATGATGGTGAGCGTTGAGCGTGTTCGCCACGTGTTGATTTAGCACAAAGCTTTCATGTTAATCGGCTGTGCCAAAACTCCAACTCTGTCTGAATCAAGACGGAAAGGCTTTTGGATACATACTGAGTGAGCAAAGAAGTGCAAGAAAAAGGGAAGAATGAAGGGAAGGAAAAGTAGGACGAAAACTCTGTCCGCTTTGATACAGTCCGGCACAACGTGACTTTGTTTGTGAAGAGAGGTGGCAGTGCGAGACAGAAAAAAAATAAATTTTCAATCTCGTTTTTAATAGAGCACAGAATAAACAGTGCAGAGACACCAGCAGGAGGTGGAGCAGCATTACGTGACAATGAGAGAGAGAGAAAGAAAGAAACAGGGAGGCAGAAAGGCTGAGACTGCAGTCAAGGGCAGGATGTCAGCGTGATGGTCACTTCTGCTGTAGGTGAGGCTCCATGGCGTTCTGAAACATTATCTCAAGGCTAATTGGTTGTGATGTGCCGTGGGGCATGTGGGAGGTTGATGGCTCTACCCAGCACTCCCCACCACGCAGAACACCCACGGTCCCAGAAAGCAAAGGCCTGCGGTGCCGTCCATGTAGCGAACTGACCTACAGAAAAAGAGGCATGCTGGGATGTGAAGCTCACAGTAGGGTCTGAGACAGCACTAGCAGTCATCCTACTGACCGTGTGTGTGTTTTCCCATTCTATAACATTCAAATCTCTCACGTTGATGTGTACAGTATGTGTGTGTTCACCATTGCTACTGAAGCTCTGTAGGGCAGAATGTGTCTTCTTCTTAAACTCCTCAGAGGAGAGGATCAGCCCACTATTCATCATGTCTTTGTGTTTCTTCAACATGACGTCACTGTCAAATCACAACCTGCTGGAACCACACCCACTCTGAATTCAGAGCCTCCAGAAACTCCAACACCTACAGAGACGGAAAGAAAAAGCGAGAGATAAAGAAAATCAAATAAAGAACAGTCAAATATGGAATAGAGGCAAGAGATGAAAATGTATTTAGAAGACAATTTGACTGGAAAACCTGAGGGAGTGTGTGTGTGTGTGTGTGTGTGTGTGTGTGTGTGTGTGGCGCGACACTCACAGCGGGGTCGACGGCAACCTCATATTTCTCAAGGATGGCAAACTGCTCATGGATGGGCGGAATCTGACTTTCTATTTTACTCAGATCTGCCTGCAGAGTTTCCAGAAGTTTTAGACTCTCTCCCAACTCCGGCAGAGTCTGAGGAGGCTGAGACACCCTGAAAACACACACACAGCCAATGACTCTATGCACATGGTAAATATTTAATGCCTATTGAATTATGCACAATAACTCAGAACTAGCCACATATAGATGCTCTGTTTTAAAACTTATTGAGCTGCCTACCAAGGTAACTTTTTAGTTTATGTTGTTATGGAGTTGATAAGAAATTCTGAGTGGTTTTTAGCATGATGCATTGTTGTGGCAGGGGTGTTGCTACGGTGTTCTGGGTGGTTGCTAAGTGGCTCAAGCCAGGGTCATTACATTACACAACAAAATTACTAACATTTTAACTACACTTAAATTGAAAACAGAAAAAAAACTACTGCTAATTCAAAATATTATTTAAAAACTATAACAGTATCTCAATGATATTAAAATAACACTGGCGCAAGTCAAAAGAGCCCATTTCCGAATCTCCACGATATTCTCTTGCTAGTCAATGGAACTATTTTTTAGAGTGTCAGGCTATTAGCTTAGCAACATGCTAATGCCAGACTCTATTGGAACCAACAGAGGTTTGTCGAGTCTCTTATGCTCTTCACGTGAGGGGTGTTAATTGCTGTGGCATGCATGAGTGACCATTAAAAGGGTCGCTGCCCATGAAGAGCGTTTCAAATCAGTCACTTATGAGGTTTCATTTCAGTTAGGATCCCAGCTGCTTATACAGAGAGCAGACAGCGAGGCAGAATTTTAGAACAGAGCTTTCACACACACCTGAGAGCGTTTTCCTGCATGAAGCTGTGCAGTTCCTTTAGTTTGGCACTGGCCATAAGGCTGAGCAGCTGCGAGAACTTGCTCTGCCACTCGTTACAATGTTGCAACAGAGAGAATTTGAGCGGAGAACAGTCCAGCAGCACAAACTGCAGACTTAACACTGTCTCCTCCTTCTGGATGTTATTCACCACCTGTGTATCCAGGGCCGTTTCTAGGCATAGGCGAGCTAGGCGGTCGCCTAGGGCGCCACCAGCTGAAGGGGCGCCAATGAGC
>NW_015547653.1:76695-81379 GCF_001515605.1 Sinocyclocheilus anshuiensis
CCCTGTGTGAATGTGCACAAGGTAAGAGAGGGAGAGAGAGCATAAATAAAAAATAAATAAAAAATTTGAGCATAATAAATCTATAAAATAAATACATCATTATATATTCATATATTAATCAATTATATTATTATTATTACTAAAGTTTTTACACACATTTCTAACATGACTACTGGGATAATATAATGAAAACCACTTCGTGTTTATTAAGCAAGTTCTCAACATTGCCACACTTTTTGCTGTCTTGTGAAAGCAACGATTTTGCAAATAAAGATGTATTTTCTCTTGATAAATCTGTAAATGGAGTTCAAAAGAGTTCAAAGATGGACACTTGGATGCTTGTCTCTTAATTTTTTCTTCCTGAGGATGTTGTAATTGTATCTGTACTTCATATTCTCATCAACGCCTGTTTCACACATACTCCGTCTGCAGTGCGTGTGCGTTTTTTTTTACGCACCCATGTTAACGGATTAGAGCTTTCACACTGCACGCGGTTGCGGTCCGTCAGTGCGTTCCAGGTGCGGCGCGTCTGCAGCAGTGCAGCGATCGTTTACGCACCGAGTCTATTTTTGCTGTGCTGCACGCGCTGAATTAAAGTGACAGCGCATTGTTCGCGGTAAAAATGAACATGGATTGACAAGGAAATTTAGTAATTTCACATCAAATGTGTTTCCACTTGCTTGAGTAACTTAATATACACATCTAAAAACCAAAAGCATTTAATACGCTGTTTATATTAATTGAGTTTAAACGTGAATATATCTATGAAAGATTGTGTTAACTGTACTGTGATAAAAGAGGATCACAATGCTGAAAAAAGCACTTTCAGTATAGGCTAACTACGTTTGGATTTGAAATCAAAATAATGGATAAATGTTGTGTTTGTGGTACACAGCCGCAGATCAGGAGCGAACTGCAAACGCGTCCTGTGTGAAAGCACAATGAGTCCGTGCTGCTTCTGCACCGCATACGTAACGCACACGGACCGCATACGCACTGCAGACGGAGTATGTGTGAAACAGGCGTTAATAGCAATTTAATTTGTCATCTCAGTACTATAACATACTGTAAATGAAATGAGTTTTTCAAGAAAATAAAGGAAGTGTTCAGCATAATTTGTTTCTGAGAGTGAGTGTGAAGAAAAAGCAAGTTACATTAACCATAGTCATTTCAAATAAAATGTGTCTGTGCATGCATTATTTGATGTGAAAAAAAAAAACTTTAGACATTAACAGGGGCAGCAGGCAATTCACAAGTGTCCTTCCAGCATGGACAAGGTCATTAATGCACAATCACACACACAAAGTCTGTGTCTCACTGCACACACCCACTTTCCGATCCACACACACTCAAGCATCCATTGTTGACATGATAACGATTTGGCGAGTGCAGATCAAATCTATAGGGAAGAGTTGTTGACCCTGCCCTCAGGACTGGCACCTCTGTGCTACAGACACATCAATAGTCTGAAAGGCCATCACATCGTTCTCACGTGACTTCAAACACACCCCTCTAGTGTACCATCACTACTCATGCATTTTAAATGAAAAGAGATGCATGTATGATGGTGAGAGAAACATGATGAATCCTTTAGAGCATTTGTTCACTAAATAAACTTTTATTTTATCAGTAGCACTGCAAATAATTCATAAGTTCAAAAATTTTACTAGTATATACAGCAGTGGCGTTCCGTCCATATAAGCTGCGAATGCTCCGCATACCCAGGCCATTTGAGAGAATAAGTTCACGGGATAATCAAAACAACCCAACCGCTGGGTCAAAACAACCCAATAGCTGGGTTTGTCCCTTTTTAACCCAGTGCTGGGTTATATTTAACCCAGCATTTTTTAGAGTGTATAAACGATTATAAGTTGATCCCTTGTCATTTGAAATGTAACTTAAAGCTTAAAGAGTTAGGAATAAGTACGTAAAATTATTTTTTTGCCAAATGGCAGTAATTTTCTGTAAATCTACGTCAGTTATGGCTGCTTCCGGGCGAGCGGATTCTCCGCAGCTTTCTCGCCTCGGCTCTGTTGCTATGACTCGTCAGGATTATAGCACGTTCTCAGTGATTTGCTGGTCTGCGGCAAGGTAAGCTGTTCGCGAAGCGCTCGCCCAAGCGGAAAAATGCGCTGTTGCTGCCAGATCTCGATTGCCGAAAATTACACTGCGTTTGATGCAAAACCAACTCGACTAAATCAAAAGAAAAAAAACACTAACTGTATATTTTTATTTTCTCAAGCAAAGCAAATTTTAAAAGTCCACTGAACAACTTACATTTTTGGTCATAGACAACACATGTTGAAGATATATGTTATTGTCAATGTTATTGCCGAAGCGTAAATTAATTTGTTTTTTTATAAAAACGTGGGCTATATAAAATTTTAATAATAACAAACATCATATTGTTTTGCGTATGCTCGTGTCGCTTACAGTTGGAAGTCCTTCTCTGATTTTATTATTGTTTGTAAGGTTGCAACGTTACTTTGCAATATTTTAAATACTTTTGGGTATATTGCATGGTCTGTTATGTCACCCGGGTGGGAGTTTTAACTCCTATTCACTGTGAATAACTGATGCAGAGATCTCGAGACATATAGACCGGGGGAATCCCCCCATCTCCCCACCCTCTGATTACACATAACTAGGCCTACGTGTAAACCTTATTTGGCGAATAAGGTAGGAAATGTGCATACTTTTAAATCGACACCTGCCACGGGGAAAGCTACAGACCTGGCTACGTCAGCGTCAAAGGAGGTTATTGTAGGGTTGAGCCGCTGGTAGCGCTGTATAAAGCCGTCTTTTTCAATTTCCCAGATCTCTCTGTGTTTGTCCCAGGTCTGCAGGTAAGATGCATTAGTCACCATACCTGCAGCTATGGCTCCCTGGATCTTATAGATCTCTTCATCTTACTCTGAAACAGAAGAAGAGGAAGGAAGTGAGAAGAACATAGAAAGCATTGTTGATGCCAAACAGCTGCTGATGACTTTAAGAAATACACAAATGATGATGTGAATGGATATTTTACCCAAAAATAAACATTCTGTCATCATTTAGTCACCCATGTGTCATTCACTTCCTTTTTTCAGTAGAACACAAAAGGAGCATTTCGTATAAAGAGAGTGGATCCATACAATTCTTCATAATTTCTCATTTTGTGTCCCAAAGAAGAGTTATATGGGTTTGGGACGACATGAAGGTGAGTAAACAATAATATAAGGATTGCATAAATGGCAAATGTAGGGGATATGTGGTGAATGAGATGGAGAGAGGGTGTATACCGATGATGCTGTGGATGGGTTTTCGCTGTGAGTGCTGGCGGGTCAGCAGGTCTGGCAAACGTTTGAACCCTGAAATGGTCTTGATGAGCTGAGAGCTAAAGCTGTTCACTATGTGGGCCAGTTTCTGGAGAGAAGGAGAGAAATCCACCCGGACAAACAAACACAAACACACAGAGTGGACAAATATTTTCAAGGACAGAATCATTATATTCATTAAATAAAAATTAGAGCTGCCAAATGATTACAGCAATTACATGGTAAGCTACTGTTTTTTACACTGTCAGATATGCAAAAGAAATCTATCGTATCTCTTGCTCTGGCTACTGTGTATAGACCACCAGGGCCGTATACAGATTTCCTAAAAGAATTTGCAGCTTTCCTCTCAGACCTATTGGTTACTGTTGATAAAGCGCTAATTGTCTGAGATTTTAACATTCACGTTGATAATACAAATGATGCATTAGGACTTGCGTTTATAACAAACTATTTTGGAGTCAAGCAAAACGTCTCATCATTTTAATCATACGCTAGATTTAATTATATCGCATGGAATTGATCTTACTGATATAGATATCGTACCTCAAATTGATGCTGTTACTGACCATTTCCTTGTATCGTGTATGCTGCGTATTACTGATATTAACTATATGGCTCCGCATTATCGTCTGGGCAGAACTATTGTTCCAGCCACCAAAGACAGATTCACAAATAACCTGCCTGATTTATCTCAACTGCTCTGTGTTCCCATAAGTACACATGAACTAGACGCTGCCCCATGAGTAATACCCATTCTCTCAAGAAAAAAACTCATAGTCTTGAGCGCAAATGCAGAAAAACTAAAAACTAAGTTTTTAGAATTGCGTGGAAAAACAGTATGTCCAGCTATAGACAGGCTCTAAAAGCTGCCAGGGCCGAGCATATCCACAAACTCATAGAAAATAACCAAAACAATCCTAGGTTTTTATTTAGCACAGTGGCTAGATTAACAAATAACCAGACGCCATCCGATCTAAATACTCCCTCACAGTTTAATAGTAATGACTTTATGAATTTCTTCACTGATAAAATAGATAACATCAGAAATACAATAGCAAATGTAGATTCTACAGCGTATAATACTTGAGCTTCATTCATCAAACCAAAAGATAAACTGCAGTGCTTTACAACTATAGGACAGGAAGAGCTAAATAAACTTATCACTGCATCTAAACCAACAACATGCCTGTTAGATCCTGTACCCACTAAAGTACTAAAAGAGTTGTTACCTGTAGCAGAAGAACAGCTTCTCAATATTATTAACTCGTCGTTGTCTGTAGGTCACGTCCCAAAACCATTCAAGCTGGAGGTTATTAAGCCTCTTATTAAGAAACCACAACTAGATCCTAGTGAACTGGCAAATTACA
>NW_015547653.1:82956-84375 GCF_001515605.1 Sinocyclocheilus anshuiensis
AGCTGATCAATCTGAGACGTGATGGAGGTCCACCCCATCAGATCCAGTGAGCTCATAGCTGAGGAAAGTTTTTATCTTCATTGTCCAGACCTGATGTTTTACATGCAAACATGATGCATTCTCCTTTGTTTGACCTCACGAAGGGCTTTAAGTCTTCTGACTATTTCCGTGAGAAGCATCATGATTTCAACTCTCTCATTGTATGTTATGATGTCATTGATTGTTTTGGATTAGAAGTAGCGTTTGTTGTTGCTGTGTTGAAATTTCAGTCAATTTATCATGCTATACTTGCAGTAAAAGAACTGCTTTCCCAATAAGTCTTTGACATTAACTAGTCACGTATTCAACCTTGGCAAGCCGTTGAAAGACAGTGATACTAAATAGGATGGGACTAAAGTTGTGTCACACTAGGATTATATCAGTTATGAGAGCTGGGCTAAAGTAAAACTTAATACTAATATCAGTTTCTTTAACACCACTTTAGATAAAATTAAGGACAATAAACTGGTCAAACAAGTTCTTTAAAAGTAAGAGTGTTACGAACTTGTGTGCTTTTCTGAAACATCACTTACATTTTTTACATTATTTTCTAGAAAACATAATACGGTAAACTGCTTTTCTTTACTGATACAAGTAAAAGTAATGCTTGTTACATACTGCTGACACATTTTATATATTAGGTTGGTTTATTCTTTTTTTTTTTAGTATTAATTTTTGTTTGTTTGTAATCAGCACTCTGTCCATTGGTAATACGTGTTATATTTGTGTGTGGAAGATAAGGCTAGTTTGTCTTTACTATACAAAACCCTGGTCTTTAGTTTTATAAGATTTCAGATTTTTAAAAATCATTATAATTCATAAAATGCTATAGCCAGCTTTATTTAGTTTGAATCATGTTTACATGGTATGTCTACAATATAAAGTAATGGGTTCAGCTTTCCACAATTCAGATAGGGCTTTTGTCCCTCAAACCTCCTCATACAAGACGACAATTGTAACGAATCAGTCCACTGAAGGCGAGTGTAGTGAAGAACCCAAATGCAGTTTATTTACAGACGTGATCCAAAATACAAACATAAACCGAGAGACAGACTTGACATGAACAGACTTGACTAGACATGAACAGACTTGACTAGACATGAACAGACTTGACTTGACATGAACAGACTTGACTTGACATGAACAGACTTGACTTGACGAGGCATGAACAGCAAATCTTCCTTTTATGTCTAAAATGTTAGAAAAAGTTGTGTCTGCGCAATTGTGCTCCTTCCTGTAAAAAAATTATCTCTATATAGAATTTCATAGTCAGGTTTCAGGCCCCACCATAGCACAGAAACTGCACTTGTTAAAATTACAAATGACTTGCTTCTTGCGTCAGACCAAGGCTGTATCTCATTGCTAGTTTTACTTGATCTT
>NW_015547653.1:84583-98131 GCF_001515605.1 Sinocyclocheilus anshuiensis
ATTGTAGAAACTTAATTTGCTGTAAAGTTGCTTTGCAACGATTTGTATCGTGAAAAGCGCTATACAAATAAACTTGAAATGAATTTAATTTAATTATTAATTTTGTGATTTACTTATTTACACTACCGTTCAAAAGTTTGGGGTCAGTATGTTTTGTTAATCCTTTTATTCAGCAATTATGCATTAAATTGTGACAAAAGTGACAGTAAAGACATTTATAATGTTACAAATGATTTTATATGTTGAAAAGAAATACTGTTTTTTGAACTTTCAAAGAATATACATATTCAAAGATCTCTGAATTTTTTTTTTTCTTGAGCACCAAATCAGCATATAAGCATAAGAAGATAATTTCTGAAGGATCATGTGACAATGAAGACTGGAGTAATGGCTGCTAAAAATTCAGCTAAGTCATCACAGGAAATAATTACAGTTTTTTAAATATATTACAGTTAATTTTAAATTGTAAATATTTACTATTTTACGGTATTTTTGATTAAATAAACATCTCTCAAACTTTTAGTGTATTTGATTGTTTTATTGTAGTGAACACGTTAACACACAGCGTTAAGGAAAAAAACAAAACATGTAAATTAATTAAAAAAGAATCAGAAATACACACAAAAATGCAAATAATTAAATTATATGTTAATGAGGACTGGATCACTTTTCATGTCGATAGCCTAAAAATGTTTTGTCTGTTCTCATGTGGAGTTTCATCACAGAGGTATGTAAATGTTACCACTCTGACTCTGCTAATGTAGAAAAGTTCTCAAATATGGAGTTATGAGTCTTAGAACCAATTTTTACTTTTATTGTTGAAATATGAAATATGACTTGATCTTACTAGCTTGTCCAGTATCTTGAGGTTTCTGTGACCATTTATAATTGTCTCCTCTGTAAGAGCTGGAAAAGGTGTCGCAGCAACTATTGTACCAGCGTGAATTTGTTTGTCAGTCAGCCTGATGGATATTCGTTTCGCTTGGTGTGAACAGACCATTCATCAATGATTTTTTTTGCTTATTCATTTTGCATTCAGTGTGAAAGGGCCTTTAATGGTGTGTCCTAAGCTAGCATTAATGCATTTCCCTTCCCTCTGGCACTTAGAGCGCTTTGCCTGAGGCAGTCTGTCTCCACAGACCAATGCAACCACTGTCCCTATAATACACTCAATTAAGTCAAACTAACATTTCTGCTTTTTCTTTCTCACTGTGTTTCGCTGACTAAGCATCATGGGACATTACCCATAGGCCTCAGTCCAAATATACCTCTGTAGAGCTGAGCAGTAGAGTAGAGTGCTGAATAACGCAGCAGTGCTGCCACAGCTGTGATTTATAGAGGTTGTGGTGTTCTGAATGCCCTCTGCTTAATGAATGATAGTGTCTTTATTCTGTATGTAAAACCCATGGCCAGCAGCTCTCCATGACCAACACAATGATTTGCACAGTTTTTTTTATTTGTACTTTTTGCCTTGAAATCACAGAGGGTAAGGTTTTGGGAGTCTAAATGTGAGGTAAGGGTCACCTTGTCACATAAACAATGTTATCAATGGCCACTGCATTACTAGATTTGACAAACAGAGGGTTTCTGGGTGTCTGTCTTTGTGTACCTGAGCAAGAGATCGATGAGTCTGCTGTGTCAGTACCACCTGCACTCTGAATAAAGGGTTTGGGGATGTCTTGCCATCTCCACTGACGGCTTTAGAGAGCTCCTGCAGTGAGCGCTTTATATTCACACGAAATGCCTCCTCAACCATTCGGTCCATCTTCTCCATGCATGACATCCAATACTGTTGCACCTGAAAACATACACAAATATGGAAGTCAATGGGAAGTCCTCACCATGAAAACCTCAAGCCACTTGAGGTTGTGCATTATGCTGATTTAACACCAACAACACTCCTTAAGCAACGTATACATCACAATCTCAAAAAGCTTATTTCTTTAGTGGAAAAGATTCTAAGACACAACACACAGACAGTCCAACCTCTGGGCCATCTAGGTGGAAGGTCCCGTAGACTCTGGCCATGATTTTGATAATGTCCTGGTGAGCGTTCTGCAGTCGGAGCAGCTGGCTATGCTGATGACTCTGCTGATCCTCCTGGAACTCCAGGTCTCCATAGACCATCTTGCCATCCACAGGCACCAAACGCAGTTCACTGATCCTCTCACAGAGCTTAGAGGCGGCTAGGTTAGCTGCCTTATATTCATCCACCATTAACTGCATCTGTGGGAGAGATGAGAGATCAAAATGAGAGAAAGCAGAAAAACAAAGAGAGAGTGCAAGTGTTAATCCCAAAACACACAGCTTAGTAAACTGTAAGATACAGTGGGTACAAAAAGAATCAGTGGTTAACATTAATTTTTTTCCCCACTGTACCACAGCAGTATAACCCCAATCTTTTTTTGTGTCATTTTACTGATGACTGCTTCTCTAATCTCAGGGAGTTCAACACAGGATTCACAAAACGCTTGCTCTTGAAAGATGGCTCAATACCCAGTTTATTTGGACCAACTGTCTCCACTGAATCACAACCTGTGAGTATGATAAATAATAGATGTTTATATTTTCTATCGGGAGTTCAAAATATGGAACTATGGCAATAGGCGTATCGTTTCCGACACACTCTGTATGCAGCAGACTAATCACAGCAGACTGGGCCATCTGACCAATCACAGCGGATTAGGCTCACAGAAAGGCAGCGGTTAGAGAGACTGAATCTTAGAGCTGCTTTGAACGAATCGTTGGAAAATGAGGTGATATTAAATGCATATTTTGAGAAAATAAAAGCGTTTTTTGACCTTGCATGCATGTAAACCTATTGTAGGAGACTCCCAAAACAATATTAGGAACCTTAAAAATGCCATAATAGGGGCACTAACAACCATCTTAATGCATATTGTAAACAAAATTGTCAGGCTATGCACTTCTTTGTTCTTGCTATCTGCATAACCTTTTCCTGACATTGCTGCGTCATTATTTAAAATGAGCTACCACTTTACTGGTCTTTCACTGTTCCAAAGCCTTTAAGCTATTGTGAAACAAAACCTCAGCGTTTACATATGGGAGTACATGTTTTTTAGCGGATTAGGCTCACAGAAAGGCAGCGTTTAGAGAGACTGAATCTTAGAGCTGCTTTGAACGAATCGTTGGAAAATGAGGTGATAATAAATGCATATTTTGAGAAAATAAAAGCGTTTTTTGACCTTGCATGCATGTAAACCTATTGTAGGAGACTCCCAAAACAATATTAGGAACCTTAAAAATGCCATAATAGGGGCACTAACAACCATCTTAATGCATATTGTAGACAAAATTGTCAGGCTATGCACTTCTTTGTTCTTGCTATCTGCATAACCTTTTCCTGACATTGCTGCGTCATTATTTAAAATGAGCTACCACTTTACTGGTCTTTCACTGTTCCAAAGCCTTTAAGATATTGTGAAACAAAACCTCAGCGTTTACATATGGGAGTACATGTTTTTTACCTGTAGTGAGGAGCTACACATAGGTAGTTTGAATAACTGCCCTGAGAGGAGTTACAGCACAAAGCAACCATTAAAAGCTCAGGTGCTCCTCCATTAGGCTGAGGAAAACTAATTGCACTGTAAAAAAAAAAAAAATGACAGAAAGACAGAATGTGGTTAAAAAATAAAAGAAAAGAAAAAAGAAAAAGAGAAGAAAAAATAAAACAGAATGAAAAAACACATTCAAACAGAGCAGCAAGGGTTTTCCAGCAGGATTTTCCGTCTCATGTCTCCCTCTCTCACTCTTCCACAGAAATAGAGCATCTGATTTCCACCTATCCCTGTGCTTAAAATTAAAGGAGGCAGTTCTTATCCACAAAGCATCAAGCTTTCTCGTCCAACAGCTCCCTATTCAATCTGTGGAGGGCAGGGTTGCTGAGACATTTTTGTGAGTCTGCATAGAGGTTCTCAGAAGCATCTTACATGCCGCATAATCTTACTCTTCCTTCCAGCTCTGGATCCAGCTCGTCTTGTGACTTTTTCATGCACGAAATGTGTCACATGAAATAAGCCTCAAAGGGGAAGATTACTCGATGTGCACGGGTGTGTAGAATGTATACTGTATAAGTGTGCGTGGGTGTGTGTAAGCTCAGATGTTTCGAGTTCTCCACACTTCTCCATTACCACTGAAGCTGTTGCCAGCTCTGTTTTGGACTCGAAGGATGTCTGACATTGACTCTGACGTGAACCTGATCTCTCGCCCCCAGCTCTCTCCAGCAACTGAGAACTGGGCACAGTGGCGGCACGAACGAGGCTGGCTGCCTTTCATTGTGAACGCTGGGGCTGTTTATACTGAGAGATGCCTGTGCTACCTTTATTAAAGTAGATGGGGCATTCATGCTGCTGCTTGCATGCCTTTGTGTATATATATATGTGTGTGTGTGTGTGTGTGTGTGTGTCTTTACCACATGGCTAAAGGGCACTGCCAGTGCTTTAATATCATATTGCCTTGTACAATGAAGGAGTGATGGACAGCCAGCAGAGGAAGTGAATAGATTTCACAATTGCTCTCCATTGAGTCGCACTTCCATTTTCAGTAAAGCCTGCTGCCTTATTCTTGCATTACAAAAGCAATAACGGCCAGCAAAAGGACACAGCTGTATCGGTACAAAACAAGAGCAAAGCCTTCTGTTCCTGAAAAACTGTAGCTAGGGAACAAAATTAACTCTTTTTTTTTTTTTTTGCTACCCCTGCCAATAGTGGGTGACTTGAGACAATTTACTAGCCAAAAATATTTCTTACCTGCCGTGATGTATTCTGCGCTAGATTTTATTGAAAAATACACTACCAGTCAAAAATAAAGAAAAGGTAAGAAATGAATACTTTATTCAGCAAAGATGCATTTAACTGATCAAAAGTTACAGTAAAGACTTACATTGTTGCCAAAAATGACTATTTCAAATAAATGCTTTAAAATGTTCTATTTATCAAAAAATCCTGAAAAAAAATGTATCATGGTTTCCACAACTGTTAACATTGATAATAATAAGAAATATTTCTTAAGCACCAAATCAGCATATTAGAATGATTACTGAAGGATCAAGTGACACTGAAGACTGGAGTAATGATGCCGAAAATTCAGCTTTACCATCACAGGAATAACTTACATTTCAATATATACTAAAATACAGAAAGCAGTTGTTTTATATTCTAATAATATTCTACAATATTAGTTTTTACTGTAGTTTTTTTATTGAATTAAATGCAGCCTTGGTGACCATATAAGGGGCTGTTCACATGTCGCTCCTAAAAACGTGTGGAAAACGTTATGCGCGCCACTTTCTGCTTTTTTCCAAAGCGTTCGGGCGCTTGCGCTCTGGAGGCGTCTGGCATTGCTAAGTAACCATGACCTGCGCTCTCCGTGAAGACGCAGAAGTTTCAGCAAAGGATAAATGGATTTGCAGCTAGGGGTGTGCGATATTGACAAAAAATGATATATCGATATTTTATGGGATTTTATCGATAACAATAATTAGACGATATTTTGCTGAGTGTGTTATTGTGTTGGTACCTTAAGGACTGCTGAAGACAGCTGATTCCTAATGTTTTTAATATTCTTCATATTCTGTGTGGTGGTCAGTTCATACTGATAGAAATTAATCTTTTCCAATAAGTTTAAACTGATTTTTGTATTTTATGGGCATTTTTACCTTTATAAAGCCATTTTTTCTAAAAGTGTCCATTATCTTTTGAGTCAAATTCTTACATTTAATCAGGGAATTAGAATAATAAGACATTTGGGCTGTTACCAAGCAAATTAAATCAACACAGAAGCTGCATCTGAAGTCGTATTGAATGTTAAAATGCGTTTTAAACAAAGTTAAGCGCTTATCATTACCCATTTTACTCTTAGTAATTTAATCATTTAATCAATTTCATCATTTAAAAGTTTAGTTCAGAAGTATCGAATCGGTATCGATATCGACGATACTGGTTTGAAAAATATCGGTATCGTATCGAAAACAAAATAAGTGGTATCGCCCATCCCTACCTTTCTGTGTCGTTACGGGAAAGGATGAAGCTGATTGGTTGGTTCTTGTCACATGACCCACGGTGCACTTGCGGCATTCTGAAAAGTTTAAATGTTTTTATCTCGATGCGGCAAGGACGCGCCTAGATAAAATGAGAGCGTCGGACCCGATTCCATTATGAGCGTGCCTACATTTGAAATAACGAACTTGAGCGCGCAAAATACACGATATGTGAATGGCCCCTAAGGGTCTTTTTTCAAAAACAATAAAAAGAGAATCTTACAGACCCCAAACATTTGAACGGTAGTATATATTAGTGTTATCCCTATAAAAATGGGATTTATATAGCGGATTTCTTTCTTTATATTTTCTTTTGGATGTCTTCCTAATAAAGTATCAGTCAACTGTTTAATTTACTTGTTAAAGCCAGCCCTTTTTCTCAAAGTCCAAACCCTAAACTGTTGGTCTAACTCACAACATGTGAAAAAAGTCCTAAACCCCTTAAACTACCTACAACTGAATTCCAAACATGTTCTCGTCTGCTCTCAGTGTGAAAGTTATGAACATCTTTCATTTACTGTAGATGTGTCCTTTATAAGCTATCAAACAGCAATCTTATATTTGGCCTTCCAGGTCTTTTTTAATAAAACCAGCACCTGCCAGTTATCTGACCACTAATTCTAGTGCATCATTTGCTGGCTGCTACAGAGCTCAAATCTCAGACCACATCTTAACCCCCACTCACCAGAGCCCTGTGGTACTCACAAAAATCTGTGTACGACTAAAAACTGGATTAAAACCGGTGAGACTTTGGGTGAAACTTTGCATACTAGAATAGGGCTGCAATAGCTATTCAATGAAATTGATCATTGATAAAGGAAATAATAATAAATACAAACAAAAAAAATTGGTTGGGTCTTAGTGGTTTCACTTAATGTAGTGAAAAATGCATTTCTATGGAGGGGAAACACATTTTACATACACTGCAAGAATTATTTCCATTTAGCAAAAGAGTATTTTTTTTAACAGCAAGTGAGCAATTAAATGTTGCTGTCATCATTTAACTTCATAAAATGTATGCATGCATATCAATCAAATGAAGCGCAACAGAGAAAGGGAGCACATTGTTCAGAACAATATTCTATTCTATGTAAATAAACTTTATATTGCAACTTATTATTTTTTAAAATATACATTTTTATTATTTTAAAACATTTTTGCAACAATGCATAGCAAACAATATAGTCAAATTGATCACTTGAAAGAGCGCATTGGGCAAGACTATGCAATCAAAGAGAAAAAACCCCATTGGATTAATAGATTATCAAAATAGTTTTGCTTACAGCCCTAAACTAGAATGACCAGAAATGCTAATTATTAATTTGTCAAGCAAATCCAGCATTTCTGGGATGCCTATATCTATGTCTATAATTCTCTGCAATTTTTGGACTCAGGAGGTTTCTCTGCTGAAGAAACCAGGCCGCTGTCCACACCGGGCTTCATGCCTAGCTAGCTGTACTTCAGCTTTACCAGAAAGACTATGCTGGCTGACCAGCTTCACCACCTATGTTTTTCTGGTGGCAATGCACTGGACCAGCATTGAAATTCATACTGCTTTAATCAGGGCAAATCCAGAAAATTTCCATCTGCCTGAGGAACACAAGCTTTTCACTTTACCATCTGTTTGGCCACAATTTTCTGTTGTGTGTATTTGTGTGTGTGTTTCAGAAACTACTGACCTTGTTGGCGTGCAATCTGCAGTCATTGATAAAGATGCTGGCTATTCCTTTTGTCGACCAGTGCTGTTTTGACAGGCCTGGCTGGATTTTCCTATCCAAGAACCGAATTCTCTCAGAAAAGAGACCCAGCTCATCTGCATTTAGAGCCTTAATGATTCTAATAGAGAGTGAACACAAACATATAAGAGGAAGTTCACTGTTGTTTTTTTTTTTTCATTTTCATTTTAGGTCTTACAGGCACTGACAAGTTTCTTTCACAGCATTTTTTAAAAACAAGCAAGGCCATTTTAAAAGCATAACTGAACAAGAGGGTGGTAAAAATGGATTAACAAGTCTTATTGGATGTGCTTTGCCATTTGGGGCAAGTGGCCTGTTTAGCTTCTGCTGGGTTTAAGTGTTTGTTTCCAGCTGGCATGTGTAGAATGCATTAAATGTGGTAACAATACTGACAGAGATGACTCACTCTGTCCCTCTGAGAGTTACAATGAGTCCTCCAGTCTGAAGAGCGTGTGTGTGTGTGTGTATGCGCATATGTGAGAGAGGAGGAGGTTATTATTCACTACAGAATGAGGGACATAAGTGTGAATTGTTTTGTTCAGTGGAAGTGTGTGTGTGTGTGTGTGTGTGCGCATTTAATTCAAGTGCTTTTCTCCAGACTGGATGTGCTAAAGTCTTGAATGGAGATGTGTATAGAGGCAAATGGAATGTAAATACTCAGTTTGTACTGAATTCAGTCTCTGTCAGTCATACCGACCTGTTGTAGTCTCTAACAACTAGGAGGACATTCTCTCTCAGGCTGTGGAGTTCCTCTCTGCACTGATACACCTCTGTGATGTAGTGAGGGATCTCCAAGAGCAGTCGGTCCCAGTAATGAATCTCATTAAACATCTTCAACAGGTTCCTGAACACATAAACACAGTTATACATTCAAAGTCTATGCATTTGTGCTCACACTAGAAAATTCAGCATGTATAAAACATCTCCAGTAATGGTCATGTATTGTAATGTAATGGTCATGTATGACTACAGAGCACGAAAGATTTCAGATCAGCACAACCACAAATAACGTAATTATTTGAAAGGGTTTGAATGGGTCGCTAAAGGACAATAATTAACAGTATTCACAACATATTCAACTTCAAGTGTAACAGAATGTAACATAGGATTTAATCCATTGCGGTCAATATTATTATTTAATATTATTTATTTCCCTCCGAAGAAAAAGTGAGAAGTGGATGTTTTATGATGTTCCTATACCGTCCTCTCCATTAAATAAAAAAGGCAATGTTTTCTATGGAGCCAGATAAGCCTCAAAAATAATACATTTACAAAACAAAATTAATGCACTGCACAATTTACATTTACAAAATCCAATTAGTAAATTCACAATTCATAAATACACAAGTAAAAACATAAATATTTCCCCAAATGCTCACACAAATGCATCTTACCTAAATAAATTTAAAATGTTTACACAAATATGTATATATCAAGTTCTTGAATTAATTTCCATCACACATTTATGAATGATGTTACATGTATTTATGGATCATTCAATCTGCATTTGCAAATCGTCACACGTGCATGAACTGCTTTGAATTTGTGTGCGGTATTTTTGAGACCATCCTGACAGATTAAGATTCATAAATATCTTTTTTTGGAGGATGCTCCGTTCAGCCAATCGCGGTGAGCTTTTAATCTACCAATCAAAACGCTCCTTACTGAACAGACTCAAGAGGCTCAACGCTGCGCTTGTACTGTGCATTGTTCCATGATCGGGTCCTTGATGTAAAGACATTTTAATGGGTACTCTTTTTTTTTTTTTTTTAGCACCTGATTACAATTTCTACAAAATCACATTATGATTTATATATATCGTTCGCACAAAATACAGCTACCTGGTTATCCTGCTGTCTTATACACCAAAGTTGCACATACCCTGTTTATTCAGATCAATCTGTAATATTAAATGTCCAGATATTTCATTTAATAACAACAATTATGTAATGTGTTCTGTTGTTGTTGTTGTTGTTATTAGTAGTAGTAGTATCAGGTTCGCAGTAACTTTTGATCAGGCATTAAAAACAGCTACCACCACCTAAGGGAGATTTCTAACGCACACAGCAGAGAGATTTCAGCATGGAGGATGAAAACCAGACTCAACGAGTGAGTAAAGTCATTTTTTTTATCTGATGGCATTTTCTTACGATTATAGCTGGTCGCGATGGTAACTTTAGAACCCACTATCTACAAACCAGATTTAAAATTACCCGTTAGTTTATCATTGAAATCGTTGTTTTATTGATTGTTTATCGCCCATTCATCCTGTGATTACTAAAGTGTTCCTACCAGTTATAATACACTGAACAAAATTATAAACGCAACACTTTTGTTTTTACCCCCATTTTTCATGAGCTGAACTCAAAGATCTAAGACTTTTTCTATGTACACAAAAGGCAAACAAAAGTGTTGCGTTTATAATTTTGTTCAGTGTATAAGAAAGCTGGCATGGACTAACAACTTTGTAACACTGCAAACTGAACACTTCATTAACTAAAACAACCTTTAATCATAAGAAAATGGCATCAGATAAAAAAAGGACTTTACTTACTCGTTGAGTCTGGTTTTTATCCTCCATGCTGAAATCTCTCCGCAGTCAAGGACCCGATCATGGAACAATGAACAGTACAAGCGCAGCGTTGAGCTTCTTGAGTCTGTTCAGTAAGGAGCGTTTTGATTGGTGGATTAAAAGCTCACCGCGATTGGCTGAACGGAACATCTTCCAAAAAAAGATATTTATGAATCTTAACCTGTCAGGAAGGTCTCAAAAATACCGCACACATATTCAAAGCAGTCCAAGCACGTGTGACGATTTGCAAATGCAGATTCAACGATCCATAAATACATGTAACATCATTCATAAATGTGTGATGGAAATTAATTTAAGAACTTGATGTACACATATTTGTGTAAACATTTTACATTTATTTAGGTAAGATGCATTTGTGTGAGCATTTGGGGAAATATTTATGCTTTTACTTGTGTTTTGAATTTACGAATCGGATTTTGTAAATGTAAATTGTGCCGTGTATTAATGAATTTTGTTTTGTAAATGTATTATTTTTGAGGCTGATCTGGCTCCATATTTTTCTGATGAAAAATTATGAAAACAAATATTTTTATAGTGTGCAGTGCACTGAATCATGTGCCATAAACCATGGACAAAATATCCCTGGTCAGTGACAGGCATGTCTAATTATATTGACAATCATAGTGAGCACAGAGGTACTGGAGGGCCTGTATGCATGTGTGTTTGTGTAATCACATACTTGTTAAAGTTGATGTCCAGCAGACCTGTCTTCCCTTTATAACGGATCATGAGCGGCTGGTTGAGACTGCTGAGACACTCTCTGTTCAGTCTCTGACTCCAGTCTGTGAAGAACCTCCTCACCTACTCATCCAGAGTCTGACAAAGCTTAGCATAATTCACATGCACTTCTTCTCCGCTGCTGACGTGTGGCAGGAAATGAGTGCACTGGAGAACCTAGACAACACATGTGCAAAAAACACATACAAACAGATGGGAAGAGCTCAGAAAGAATGCAGAGCCTTCTTTGAACAAACATCTCATCACTTACAAACAAACAACGTCTTGAAATCTTACCGACTCACACATACAAGGTCACAACCAATCACAACAACCGCCAGAGCACAACTAAGCTAAACAAACCAAGGGTAAACAAAAACAAATGAAGGCTAAACTTCGCTCATGTTAGGAATGTCTCAGGCTATGCAGTAACTATGTAAACATTCTACGACGTCTAATCAGACCATCATTAAGCTCTGGTTTCTGTCTCCCTTTTGTTTCTCTGTGGGCCTTTTGGGATCAATTGTGGGGAAATGCAACATAATCATATCTGTGTCCAATTAAAGCTTATGTCTGCTCTTAATTGCCTTCTTAAAGAAAGCGGAAAATGAATTTAAACACAATGGAGAAGGCAATGTGCTTTGTAAGCAAACTGAAGAAAGAGAGAAAGATGAGAAGTGAAAGAAAGAAAACAGAGAGAGAGGATAGGTGAGTGAAATGGAAAGTGACAAAAAGAACGAGACAGTGAGTATGTGGCGGCACAGATGGCTTTAATAGCATTAGGGCCTGTGTGGCTAGATCCTGGTTGAGCTCCAGGGCCTCTGCTGGGGCCCCTCACTGGCCTCTGACACAAGGCTCTGAACTCAACACAGAGAAGAGCTCAGCAATGGAGTTAAGCTATCCTGTGACACCTTCCAAATTTACCCTGATAGAGGTTTTGGGTTGGAATCTGATTCTTTTGTCCACAAAACCCAATAGAGTTCACCTACAAAGGGTGAGGAAAAAAGGGTGTGGCCTAGTGCATGCTGGGATTGGACTGATAAGTCACCTTGTGGTCTCTTAAACACACATCTAATTGGTACATCTTTCAGGAACCAGTGATGCTTGATTTGACTGTGGGCATTTTTCACATGACAGCTTTTGGTGTGGACCCAAGTCAGTTTGATGTCAGAATGTTTGACATCTTTATTATGGAAGGGAAACTATTTTGGTTGATTCTGATTACATGTAACAATTCTGGTTCCTCAGCAATTCTATTAACGATTAATTTGGTATCTTTGAGGAAGCACAAAATAATTAAACCTAACTAACTACTGTACATTATAACATCTAGTATATTACACCAATCTCACAAAACCTTAAGTGTTTGGTGTATTTCAAGTCAATTACAAAGAAAAGTCAGTCATTGAGTCATTTAAGACTGACGAGTTTGAGAACGGTTCATTAAAAAGAACCAGCTCATAAGACCAGCTCATTCATTGTTAGTGAATGGGACTAATCTGTCTTGGCATCTAAGTGAAATAAAGAAGTTTAAGTTGAAGCACCAAAATGACTAAAACTAAAATAAAAATGAAAGCTATGACAAAAGCAAATAAAATTATTAAAACTTTAAAATTAAAATTAAATTTCTTCACCAGTACAGAAAACACAGAGTATTTTTGCATTGTTGGAATTTCATTAAAATCATTGTGTACTGGTATTTGTTTTATTTATTTTTTTAAAAGGCGCAACCAATTGTGAATCAAAATTAGTTTTTGATTCACAACCCTGACCTTATAGTGTTTTTTTATGTTAACCTCTCTTTAATGTTAATCTTACCTCCATGGGTCTTTCTATCCGTGATCAGACTGCTCAGGCCCAATGCGCCTGTCCTGCGTGTTGAGGCATCTGAGCAGGAGTGAGAGATGACAGCCTGCACATCACCAAATTGATATCACTCAGCTCAACACTTTGCAAAGCGTATAAATCCACCATATTTCTGTCAATGGTCTGCTTGATAGCCTGAGAAAGATATAAAAGAGAAACACTCAGGAAATGTGGTAAATTGTGGTACAATTACTGTAATACACAGCCTCTTATAATTTACTTCTTTATGTGAATGCACCCTCTCAGAAACCACAAACTTAACAAATTACTGTTATGATAATTATGTTAACTAGTTGTCTTTAGACTGTTATTTATGAAAAGTTATTTTTATTTCATATTTTTATATTATATTTTTTATATTGTATAACATTATTATATTTTATTTTAAATTTGAGTTTGTTTCACCTTTAATGGCATTGGCATCTTTTTATTTTTGACTTTTTATTATTCGTATTAAAGGGTTAGTTCACCCAAAAATGAAAATTAGCTTGTGTTTTACTTACCCTCGACGCATCCTAGGTGTATATGACTTTCTTCTTTCAGACGAATCCAGTCGGAGTTATATTAAAAATTGTCCT
>NW_015547653.1:98379-104378 GCF_001515605.1 Sinocyclocheilus anshuiensis
ACCCATTACCATCGACAAGACACCTGTGGAGCGGGTAAACAGCTTTAAGTTCCTCGGCATTCTCATTAATGAGGATCTCACATGGTCTACACACACTGATGCAGTGCTGAAGAAGGCACATCAACGTCTCTTCTTCCTGAGACGGCTGAGTAAGTTTGGAATGAGCCCCAGCATCCTCAGAACACCTGCACTGTGGAGAGCATCCTGACTGGCTGCATCACTGCCTGGTTTGGAAACAGCACTGAGCACTGTGAAGAACAATTCAACACCAACAATGCAAGAAGCATGTGGCAGGGCATCAATAACATAACAGACTTTAAAGGGAACAAACCAGCTACTGTGAACATTGCCGCCTCTCTACCGGATGAGCTTAATAACTTTTATGCTCGTTTCGAGGCTCACAACACCGCCCACACAGAGAGTGCTCCCGCGGCTGCTGCAGAAGAGGTGAGTGCACTCTCCGTCTCTGTCGCGGATGTAACCCGATCATTCCGACGGGTGAATATCCGCAAGGCTGCGGGTCCTGATGGCATCCCAGGCCGTGTGCTCCGAGCATGCGCATTCCAACTAGCCGGTGTTTTCACAGACATTTTCAACTTCTCCCTCTCTCTGTCTGTGGTTCCCTCGTGCTTCAAAAAATCCACCATTGTGCCCATACCAATGAAAAATAAAATCACATGCTTGAATGACTGGAGGCCCGTTGCTCTTACACCCATCTTCAGCAAGTGTTTTGAGAGACTCGTCAGAGACTACATCTGCTCATTGCTGCCTGCCTCACTGGATCCGCTACAATTTGCATATCGTAGCAACCGTTCTACAGACGATGCTATTGCTTTCACCCTACACACTGCTCTCTCCCACCTGGAAAATAAGAACACCTATGTGAGAATGCTGTTTGTGGACTACAGCTCAGCATTTAACACCATAGTGCCTGCCACACTTGTTGAGAAGCTCCAGAATCTGGGACTAAACAGATCTCTGTGCAGCTGGATCCTGGACTTCCTGACGGGCAGAAGTCAGGTGGTCAGAATGGGCAACAATACTTCATCCCCGCTGACCCTCAACACTGGTGCTCCTCAGGGCTGCGTCCTCAGCCCACTCCTGTACTCCCTGTACACACATGACTGTGCAGCCACACACAGCTCCAACGTAATCGTCAAATTCGCTGACGACACAACGGTGATAGGCCTGATCACCGACAACGATGAGACGGCCTACAGAGAGGAGGTGAGCACCCTGACTAAATGGTGTCAGGAGAATCATCTCTCACTCAACATCAACAAGACCAAGGAGCTGGTGGTGGATTTCAGGAGACAGAGCAGAGAACACACACCCATCACCATCGACAAGACACCTGTGGAGCGGGTAAACAGCTTTAAGTTCCTCGGCGTTCACATCAGTGAGGATCTCACATGGTCTACACACACTAATGCAGTGCTGAAGAAGGCACATCAACGCCTTTTCTTCCTGAGAAGGCTGAGGAAGTTTGGCATGAGCCCCAGCATCCTCAGAACATTCTACACCTGCACTGTGGAGAGCATCCTGACTGGCTGCATCACTGCCTGGTTTGGAAACAGCACCGCTGGCAACCGCAAAGCTCTGCAAAGGGTCGTACAAACTGCCCGCCACATTGTTGGAGGTGAACTTCCCTCCCTCCAGGACATCTATACCAGGCGGTGTATAAGGCAAGCCCGGAGGATCATCAGAGACACCAGGCGGTGTATAAGGCAAGCCCGGAGGATCATCAGTGACTCCAGCCACCCATCCCACAGATTGCTCTCCCTGCTGCCCTCAGGAAGACGTCTCCGCAGCATCCGATCCCACACTAGCCGACTGAGGGATAGCTTTTTCCCTCAGGCTATCAGACTAATGAACAATCAGAACTAATACACCCTACAGCCTACTCCCACAATACGGTAGTTCTTTTTTGGGTGAACTAACCCTTTAATGCTTTAGCTATAATGCATGTAAAATAGTCTAGCCAAAGCAGCACTCCAAAATTTGAAAATGAAAAGCTGAATGACAGAATGAAAGGAAGAAGGAGAAAAAAAAAACTTACTGAAGGGGAAGGCAAAAGCCCGGAGAGATGAATGTAATTAACGAGGTAAACACATCTTAATGACAATAAGTAAAGAGACAGGTGACACAGGTGAGAGAGCAGTGGGCTTATATGTGTGCGTGAAGTCCTGCTACTGACCTCCTGAGTAACTGAGAGTGAAAAGGAAGTGACATCAGAAGTCTGTGGGTGGTCTGTTCTGCTGGAGCCATTTGTATTCACTATATTTGCTAAGAGGAGTAGCAGTCTGACGGTGTACAAGGTTTTGAATTGGAAGCTAAGTGTGTGTGAGAAAGACCTCTCGTCCAGACAGGTGCTGAAACACATCAAGCAGCTGTACTCCTTCCTCCACACAGTTCACAGTCTCGAAGGTTGAAGTGATCAAATTCTGCATCATCACCTCCAGATCTTTCACTTTAGCACGGAACCTAAAAACACACACACACATGGATAAACAAAAGGCACAATACAACAAAGAAATGGGCAGAGCTGTACAGCATGTTCCAAACACAAATCAGTGCCCTCTATTCAAAGGTAGAGTCCAACACACAAACAATCTCGGCCATAAATGGAGGCTGGTATTGATTTGGGTGCTCTCAATATGCTGAGACACTATGAAACACCTGCCCCAGACACAAGCACAGCTGTTTGTCTTGGCAACCATATCCTAACCCTATTATACGGTATGCCACACACTGCACATTAACTCCAACACAGTTCAATACTGGACTAGGGCTGGGCGATATGTCAAAAATATCTTATCGATAATCGCCTTAAAAATATCGCGATATCCGATAATATCGTCTACCCAAGCCCCACCTTCACTACGCCCCGCCCCCGCCGAGACAACATCGCCGTCATGCACCATAAACACACACCAGGTTCAGTTTGGTCTTAATTATTGCCACATTAAAGTTTAGTTTTATTTTTCTTAGTTTGTGCTTAAACTAACAAAAAACATTAGCTTTGCTGTTGGTGTGCTTAAACTAACAGAAAACATTAGCTTTGCTGTTATGTTGGTCTTGCTAATTTCCACTCTGTTCTGATCAAATTTGTGTTTGAAATGAATTTCGTTTTGTAAGGAGAACTGTTGAGGAAAAATAATAGAACCCAATTTTAAGTTCATCATGGTGAAGTTGGACATTCTGGCGGTGATTGTAAGAATAATAAATGCATGTTGATATCATATAGTAATGGCTTGAATAAAATATGCCTATTTCCGACATGTGTAGACACATTTTTATGATGGTAAGTTTAATTTCCTTGATTATAACAATTGTAGCGTTGTTTTTAAACTTGAAGTGGGCAGAGCTGTACAGCACGTTCCAAACACAAATCAGTGCCCTCTATTCAAAGGCAGAGTCCAGCACACACACACTCTCAGCCATAAATGGAGGCTGGTATTGATTTGGGTGCTCTCAATATGCTGAGACACTATGAAACACCTGCCCCAGACACAAGCACAGCTGTTTGTCTTGGCAACCATATCCTAACCCTATGACTCGCCTCGGCCCCAATCCATCATGGCCATCAGATGCACACACTCGCTCACGCACGGCTCCCTTTCCCAAGGTCCGTCAGTGCCTGGGGCGGGGGTACGAGGGGATAATGACCTCTAGAGGCTGATGGGCAGCCCAGGTTCCGTCACACAGACGGTCATGATGGTATTCAGATAAGCAGCCAAACTGCCTGCTGTCACAAACAGTTGTGAATGACAATAGGGGCACGCTGGGCTCAGACAGAAAGGCAAAGTGATCTTCTCCCCGCTGTACATACATTTAGGCAGAATATTCATGAAAAATATCTATATGATCCGAATATGCAGGTCATTATATACATATTTATGAAGATATGCTAATACGAGATGTATGGAAATTCCCAACAGGTCAGCAGGCCAATAAGCAGTCGAGAATGACAAACATTTATAAATATACATGAGAACCAGAAGGACTGACTGCCTCATAGACAGGCTGGCAGAAAGACACACAGTTTGACGCATTTTGCGTGTCACTACACAACAAAACTAGATCGCTCCCATTATAGTCAATGGAGCCATCTACAATGCAAGAGCCAGATTTGGCACCTTCATTTTACAAATACCACAGCAACTCAAGATTATTTTATTCTATCCATATGAAGATCCATTTTATATATATATATAAAATAATTAAACAATAATCTGGCGTTAGTCTTTTTTTTTTAATGAAAGAAATTAAGAAACTTTTATTCAGAAAGGACGCATTAAAATTTTCAAAAGGGACAGTAAAGACTTGTACATATTTTAAAATGAATGCTGTTCTTTTGGACTTAAATTACATTTTAAAATATATTTAAAAGGAAAAGGGTTATTTAATTTTTTAAAATAATATTTCACTATATTATTTTTTTACTGTATTTTTGATTAAATAAATGCAGCCTTGGTGAGGATAAATGACTTCTTTCAAACTTTTGAATGCATGTAATGTATTTAATATTACTTAAATTGGCATATTTGTATTTATATATTCAATTATTATATTATAAAATTATATGTTATCCTAAAAATGCTCATGCATACAATATTTTTATACCAATGGCTCATTTGTTAAAAATGTAAGTAGGCTTTTATTATTAATGGAATGCATTTTCGATTTAATCTTGATGAAGCTCACAGCTGACTGGTCTCTGGTTAGTGGACATTCAGAGGTGATGTGCAGCTTCCAGCAAATGCAACACTGGTCGCTTCCAGTGTAGGCATCGTGTTTGCCATATGGACAGAATGTAGCTCCTCGAACAATCAAAGCCAGCTATTTCACAGTACCTCTTTTTCTTTGTGCCCTGATCAATTTACAAACACACTGCACCTGCTGTAGTCCTCATGCCAAGAGGGATTTCTGACATCCAGGATGTCCTTAACAGAGTGCAGGACCTGCAGGCTGTTGTCAAAGGTTGCCTCTATGTACAGCAGTCTCTGAGTGACCTCTGACCCCTGACGTCCAGCAAAGCATGGCAACGGCACTCGCTCACCCTCTTCCCAGCGAGCAAACTGCTGCTGACACTCACACACCTGAAATAAAGAGAATGTGTTAGAGAAAGAAACTTAGATAAAAAAAATGTGAGAATCGATATTCAAAAATTAAAATAGAATAGATATTCAATATACTATTTTACAAAAAGTCAAACAGTCTGAAAGCATTTATTGCAAAAAAAACCTCCTATGCTTGATATACAACAATTTCTGAAGGCTAAGCATCTCTTCTCACTAACCATTTGTTGAAAGAGAAAAAGAGTTTCAAGCCCTAATTATGGAAAGTACCAATAGTATGAGGAACTAGTAGGAGCACACAGCAAAAAATGTGCATGAATAAATATAAAAATGACAAGTGATATAAAAAAAAACAGCTCTCAGCAAGGACAGGAGTCCTGGGAAATACGAAAAATGAAAGCAATAAAGACGAGAGACAGAGATGTGAATTATTGAGAAATCTGAGAGGATATTCTCTGGATGTGTGCTTGAGAAAGTAGGGTGTAAAAATTCTGCATACATTTGGAAAATGTACAGTTTGTGAATGTGTGTTTGTTTGCATCATTTTGTAGTGTTTGCTCACCTCTATTAGATCTTTGCATCTCCGCACAAAGGAATCCACCAGAGCAAATATGGTAATCTGGTCAAGCGACCACCCTTGGGAAGAGTATCTAAAAAGACAAAGAGTTCAAGAAAAATAGAAAGTTCATACATCTTCATCCTCATTTTTGTTTCTACAGGGTTGGACATTCTGGCGGTGATTGTAAGAATAATAAATGCATGTTGATATCATATAGTAATGGCTTGAATAAAATATGCCTATTTCCGACATGTGTAGACACATTTTTATGATGGTAAGTTTAATTTCCTTGATTATAACAATTGTAGCGTTGTTTTTAAACTTGTAGTCAAGCTATAACGTATTTGATATTTATCATG
>NW_015547653.1:104721-105139 GCF_001515605.1 Sinocyclocheilus anshuiensis
ATAATTTCGTTTTGTGAGGAGAACTGTTGAGGAAAAATAATAGAGCACAATTTGAAGTTCATCATGGTGAAGTTGGACATTCTGGCGGTGATTGTAAGAATAATAAATGCATGTTGCCTATTTCCAATGTTTCTCTTTCTTTTTGGTATTATCACGTGTGTAGACACATTTCATGATGGTAAGTTTAATTTCCTTTGTTTTTAAACTTATAGTCAAGCTATAACGTAGGCTATTTGATATTTATCATACATTACTCAAATCATGCAGGATTAAAAACGAATTCTAAGCAAAAACGTTAAGCTTTTTTTTCCTTTCTGGTAGCCTAGTTCGGAGGTCTCTTTTGGCCCGTTTTTAACTAAATAAAAAAAACTGTTTTATTTATTTAGTGGCAGGGAATTTAAATTTCATTTTTTTTTTT
>NW_015547653.1:105212-106535 GCF_001515605.1 Sinocyclocheilus anshuiensis
ATATGCACACACTCGCTCACGCACGGCTCCCTTTCCCAAGGTCCGTCAGTGCCTGGGGCGGGGGTACGAGGGGATAATGACCTCTAGAGGCTGATGGGCAGCCCAGGTTCCGTCACACAGACGGTCATGATGGTATTCAGATAAGCAGCCAAACTGCCTGCTGTCACAAACAGTTGTGAATGACAATAGGGGCACGCTGAGTTCAGACACAGAAGGCAAAGTGATCTTCTCCCCGCTGCACATACATTTAGGCAGAATATTCATGAAAAATATCGATATGATACGAATATGCGGGTCATTATAAGCATATTTATGAAGATATGCTAATACGAGATGTATGGAAATTCCCAAAAGGCCAGCAGGCCAATAAGAAGCAGAGAATGACAAACATTTATAAATATACATGAGAACCAGAAGGAGTGACTGCCTCATAGACAGGCTGGCAGAAATACCGACACAAAATTTCATGCGTGTCACTACACAACAAAACTAGATCGCTCCCATTATAGACAATGGAGCCATTTACAATGCAAAAGAGTAAAATGTGCACGCTGCTTTTACAAGCTATTTAAAAGCAAAGGAAAGCGAGGAAAAGAGGGAACGCCCCGCCCCTGCGGTGATACCGGTGTTATCGGTGTTGTCACACGTCGATTAACCGGTGGGAAAACTTCCTCACCGTCACAACCCTAATGGTAAGTTTAATTTCCTTAATTATAACAATTGTAGCATAGTTTTTAAACTTGTAGTCAAGCTATAACGTATTTGATATTTATCATGTAAGACTAAAATCATGCAGGGATTAAAAACAAATTCTGAGCAAAAACATTAGTTTTTTTTTTTTCCTTTCTAGTAGCCTAGTTCGGCAGTCTCTTTTGGCCCGTTTTTAACTAAATAAAAAAAACTGTTTTATTTATTTAGTGGCAGGTAATTTAAATTTCATTTTTGTATTTTAATTTTTATAATTTTTATTTTATGAATCAAAATACAACGGCTATATTCAGTATTGGGCTGCCGAAACTCCGAACGCGTGCATGTTAATGGGCAAGCTGAGATATAGGCCTATAATGTCTTCATCCGTTTGTGCAAATTAATTAAGAATTTATAGTGCTATATCTCAGCTCAATTAAACATAATTATACTGTATACACTGTTTAAAAAATCTGTAAAAAAAAATAAGGCACTATGTGCAGTGTATAAATAGGCTGTGAAGGTATTTGTATTTTAATTATAACTCATGTTTGTGGTTTTTCATCATTATACAGTCTGTTTAAATAAATATTCAGAAACACATGCAGTGCTACTTTTTGTCTTTTTTCTGTTTAA
>NW_015547653.1:106894-107852 GCF_001515605.1 Sinocyclocheilus anshuiensis
AATATAATATTCAGTGTTGGGCTGCCGAAACTCCGAACGCGTGCATGTTGAGGGGCGAGCTGAGATATAGGCCTACTATAATGTCTTCATCCGTTAGCGCAAATGAATTAAGAATTTATAGTGCTATATCTGAGCTTAATTAAACATAATTATACTGTATACACTGTTTAAGAAATCTGTAAAAATAAGGCACTATGTGCGCTGTATAAATAGGCTGTGAAGAAATTTGTGTATTTTAATTATAACTCATGTTTGTGGTTTTTCATCATTATACAGTCTGTTTAAATAAATATTCAGAAACGCATACAGTGCTACTATGTCTTTTTTTTCTGTTTAACTTTTATTAACCCCTTAACTGTCACCCCCCCATTTTTTAAAATGGGCATGAAAGTGCACTATTCAAACTTAAATTGTTGTAATTTATGAACACTTTGGAATACAGACCTAAGGTTGGTTTATTTTTAAAGAAAATCAGCAGATTATTGCAAAAGTGGAATAAAAAAAAAAATTAAAGTATCAAAAAGTTATAGACATTTACATTTACTGTAAATAAAATGCACTATATTAATTTAATTTTATATTTAATAAATATTTTACATAACAGGTTTTACTCTAAAATTGGTATAAAATTAAAGCCTCATGTCTAAATAAGTTATGTTCCAAATTTGAAGTTGATATGAAAAAAATGGAGGTTCCTGTGAGATTTTATTTAGGGTGTTATACCACAAACAGCCACCGGGTGCCATCCAAACTCCATTGAATTTTTTTAATGCATTTTTCTGTCACAAATGTCTACATTTCTCTGTCAATATTATTTATCTCAAAATCCTGAGACTCAGACCTTTCCAATTATATGTTTTTTGTCAAGATTATAAAAAGGTTTGATTCTAAAAGACCATAATGGATTTTGTAATATGACACTTGACACCACCCACTAAGGGGGAGGAGACCGCCAAAA
>NW_015547653.1:109578-113601 GCF_001515605.1 Sinocyclocheilus anshuiensis
AACTGCAGATCAAAATAGAATAGGCCTATACCCTAAATAAGGATAAATTATATTGGAACACATCTCCAAAATAATCACATACACATATACACTTTGCCATTACAGTAGTCAGCGCCGAACAACAGGCAAATAAAATATAAACTGAGGTTACAAAAGTGATTCAGTCAAGATCAGTGAGGGATTTTCTTTTCTTTTGTTCTTTGATTAACATTAATGACTGGCGGCAGTGGCTGCTGTCAATGCACGGATCCAATACACGCTTGTTTTCTTTCTCAGCTCTTTGTGTTCACTTAAGACATAACTGATTGTATTTAAGGGATATTTTGATATAATTCTGTGTGTATTTGTCCATTAGAATGTGTAAGAATGCGAGAAAGAGAGCACAGTCCAGTGTTCGCGTATATAAGAGGCGGCTTTTGTGCGTGCGCTTTGTGTGTGTGCAGCACAGAAAACAGCACGCAAGTGCAGAAGTGAATTCTATTTCGTCTTCTTGCAGTTGAATCTTTTGAAATCACAACAAATGTGCATACAGGAATCGAGAAGCAAAATCAAAATTTAATTTTATAAGAAGTAATTTGATTCCTGACCTTACGCATCTAATCTGATTTCCAAAATTGGAATAGCTTTTCAATTGCCAACCCTCCTACTAAATTGTTTCATTCTTGCATGCAAAAAGACTGTATGGTTACTATGGGGCTATGTAAAATATTTTTTGCAATGTACTAGGTTTATCATTTGTCATTTTTTTTCTGATAATGTCGATAATCGTTACCTGACTGTTGACATCGACATTGCGATACTTATGAGACATCGTCGATATACGATAATATCGTCTAGCCCAGGGGTGGCGAACATCGGTCCTGGAGAGCCGCAGCCCTGCAGAGTTTTGCTTCAACCCTAATCAAACACACCTGAACAAGCTAATCAAGGCCTGAAGGGTTACTAGGAAGCTTCAGGCAGGTGAGTTTTTATTAGGGTTAGAGCTGAACTCTGCAGGACTGCGGCTCTCCAGGACCGGAGTTCGCCACCCCTGGTCTAGCCCTATACTGGACTATACGTACACACTGCACTTAATACAATAATCTATCTGCTACCACTGGATACCATCCAATGCACACCCATGACATTTTGCGTATCCAGTTCATGTATAATCTGCTGCACCTTCGCATATTTTGTGTATATGTGTACATAATGTAGAATGTGTAGATACTGTATAATGTGTATTGCTAACTGTAAGTATGTCTAATAGTACACTGTGTGTACTGAATATATGTATGTGTATATGGCACACTGTCATCTATATAAGTCTGTATGTCTATATGTAATTGTTTCTGCACTGTCTGGAGCACGCTCCCAAGTATTTCACTCACCAAGGCACATGTGCTGTGGTAATGTGACAATAAAAGTGATTTGATTTAAAGGGGTCATATGATGCGATTTCAAGTTTTCCTTTCTCTTTGGACTAATCTCCATCCCCGCTATTTTCAGGCGCTAAATTTTGCGAGCCCTGCTTTACTGGTAAATTACCGTTAAGAGATCATGTGTGAACAAAACCATAACGGACGTGTTTATGCTGTGTGTCGTGGATTGCTGCGTATTATTTATTGATGGTTTATCTTTGTTTTAACGCGAAAGTTATAATAACAATAATACTATTCTTTATAATAAAATAATTTATTTAAACATTGTTTTCAAGGAATATCATGTTTCTCCATGTTTTAACTTTGCCAAAATTAAAAGGAGTTGTTCATTTTCAAACATTAATTCAAATGTTAAAGTGTGATATAGATATAAATAAGGTGTACAGCTTTATTTTTTTTGTTTTTTATTTATTTTTTCAGAAGGGACACTTCTATAATTTAAAATGGTTTCAAGTTTGTTGTAATAAAGGACTCAAATAACTTGTTCTTGTTCTTTTAACAGTCATTTAACCGTGGTATTTTCTGAGACAATTATCATACCGTGAAAATCTCATACCTTTACAACCCTAGTCGCAATGTTATATTGAGTAATTTTTATCAAAAAACACTGATAATATATATATGTATATACTGTATATATATATATAGTCTACCCATTTATTGGTATTTAAATAGTATAGGCTTATGTTGAGCTTTATCTTGTACAGGAGCTGTATTAACACTACACAGTAAAAAACGCAGTGTCGATTTTAACACTACTAAAGATCATATATGGTCCCAATCTGTCTAGTGTTAAAAGTACACCGTTCGTAGTGTTGAATTTTTAGTGTTAATATAGCACCTTACAGTGTAGAAAAATTACACTCCGAGTGTAAAGTGTTACACTAGCTATTGTTGTTTAAATTTTACACTGTTGGGGTATTTAACACCCCTGGTGTTGTTTTAATCCTTTAAGTGTTATTAATAAAGTATTCTTTTCAGTGCAAACAAAAAAATGCTATTGTTAATGTACAAGATTAGACATAAAATCAAAAGTCTTCATACAGATGTATAAATTTCAACGTTTATTTAACAAATGGGCAAAGTGGCAACTTTAAAACATATATCAGATGTGTAGAGGTTAATTAGTCAGTCACATTCATTAAAGTGTTGCACAGAAACATAAAATAGTTAATAAAACACAAAATCATCAAATTTACCTAGACATGAACAAATATGACAGGTAGATTTGACAGTTGTGTAGCATCCATGAATGATGTTCCTCGTTGTCCCATCAGCGAGCAGGTATGGCTATGTGGTCTCTTCAAGATATTCTTCTTGTTAGTGCCTGCAGATCAAAGACAAAAATAACAATCAAGGTCTCCAACTGATTTTATTTACATTAGTCTTTCATATACAACCCATCTGGCAATATTTTGAGGCAGACAATAGGTAGTGACAGAAATGTCCAATTGTACCTTTTTGAACATGTTTTTCAGCTTGATAGGAGGACATTTTTCCAGGTCCCTTGCAGCCTTGTGGTGATGGTGGAATCAAATGAAGTAGGAGACAAATTGATGCAATATCGCTATCCCATTCTAAATAACAGATATGACAACTTTAGCAGAAAAATGCATGAACACAGAATATAGATAAAGCATTAATATAGATAATCTTATTCTGAAATATAGTCTAACCTTAGACATCGGTTTCATCCTCCTTTACAGCTGATTCCAAAGTCAATTGGGTCCTTGAAGGTCTTGGGAGAAGCCAGGAACTTGGCTTCTTGAAAAGAAAAATAAATTGTAGGGATTTCTAAATATGAACGGACACTGATATCAGCCATCACGAGGTTTGCTAATCACCCAGCACATGAGTCCAATATTCTGGGTCGATTTCCTGTCAGCCCTGGCATTATTAGCACGCATCTTGGGTGACGCATATGGCCACATTCTATTACAGGGTTAGTTCAAAAATGAAAATTTCACCAGTTTACACAGCCAAGACTTTGGTTATCTTTGAAACACAATTGAAGATATTAGAATATAAGATTTCTGTCCCCTGAATGACGGTCCACGCAACTACACTTTGATACTTCATAAACTTCATAAAGAGATCTAATCCATAAAGAGAACTAATCCATACGTATCGTGGTTTAGTCCAAATTTTCTGTTTATGTTCCCTGATCAATGTTTAAATGTAAATTTCAATCTGTTCATTGTAAAGTGATCGAGTCTATTCAGAAAATTTGGACTAAACCGCTCGATTCATTTGGATTCGTTTTATGATCTCTTTATGAACTTCTTGAAGTATCAAAGTGGTAGTTGGAAGGACATTTTCTCATTAAAAATATCTTCATTTGTGTTTTGAAAATGAATGCAAGTCTTGCAGGTTTGGAATGACAGAGAGTGAGAAATAATGACAATTTTTAATTTTTACAGACTAACCATTTATCTTTTTGCAGTTTGATATCTTAAATTAATAATTAGAAAATTCCAGGTGTGAACATAAGCTGATATTGTGTGCCTGCCCAGTTCAACTTCAATTTTTCATATTCATTTGTGCGTTTTAAATTTGTACTGCACATAGAATAACATATAAATGACACAGACTCACAATTCTG
>NW_015547653.1:113728-127577 GCF_001515605.1 Sinocyclocheilus anshuiensis
ATTTTCATTTTTGGGTGAACTAACCCTTTAAAGAGACACAGGAAAAACATATGTGAATTCTTAAAATGTGAGGCCCCCCTTTAAAGGGTTAGTTCACCCCAAAATGAAAATTCTGTCATTAATTACTCATCCTGATGTCGTTCCACACCCGTAAGACTTTTGTTCATCTTCAGAAGACAAATGAAGATATTTTTGATGACAGAATGCTGTCAGATTTCCTTCCATAGACTGCCTTCGCAACTACCACTTTGAAGCTTCAAAAACTTCATAAAGAGATCGGACTAATCCATATGAATAGAGCAGTTTAGTACAGATTTTCTGAAGAGAATCGATCGCTTGTTATGACAAACAGATTTAATTTACGCTTTAACTCGCATGTAAACATTGATCAGTGAATATAAACAGAAGCTTAACTGAACATGAATAACGCACAAGAACAAACTTCTTCCAGAAGCTCAAATGTGCTGCGTAACCAATGAGGTTCATTCTCGTGTGTTACGCAGCACAATTGAGCTTCCGGAAGAAGTTTGTTCTCGCGCATGAAGCAGGTTTGGTTGAGCTTCAGCTTATGTGCACTGATCAATGTTTACATGCAAGTAAAAGCCTAAATTAAATCTGTTCATCATATAAAGCGATCAAGCCTCTTCAGAAAATCTGTACTAAACTGCTCGATTCATTTGGATTAGTTTTATGATCTCTTTATGAACTTCTTGAAGTATCAAAGTGGTAGTTGTGTAGATTGTCGATGGAAGGAAATGTTCTCATTTAAAATATCTTCATTTGTGTTTTGAAAATGAATGCAAGTCTTGCAGGTTTGGAATGACAGAGTGAGAAAATTTAAATTTTTCATTTTTGGGTCAACTAACCATTTATCTTTTTGCAGTTTGATATCTTAAATTAATAAATTTCAGGTGTGAACATAAGCTGATAAGCTGATACCTGCCCAGTTAAACTTTAATTTTTCATATTCATTTGCGTGTTTTAAATTTGTACTGCACATAGAATAACATATAAATGACACAGACTCACAATTCTGGCTTCTTCTTCAGCATTCTGCTTCCATCACTCACACTGTGTCATCAGACTCCCAGTTTGCAATCTTATGAGAGGAGCTTCCTTCACTTGACACTGCAGAAGTCTAAGCTAATGCTAAGCTACAGCTAAAAGTACTACTGCCAGACCCGGAAATCGGCTGAATGGATTCGAAAACGGTAAAAATCAACTGTTTAACTCTAGGGGAGTTGGAAAATGAGCCTATTTTCAAAAATAGTGGCGTGTTCCTTTAAGAGTAAGGTGAGTTAGTCTAGAGGTACAATTTTCATTAAGATTAAATTGTTTATAATATTTCTAATTCTCATAATTCTATTACATAATTAATTAATATATTTAATAATAATAAAAAAATATGTAAAACGAATATATATTAATATAATTAATATATTATAATATATTATATTAATGTTTAAATTATCAACAAAAATGTTTTTCCCGTGTACTTCTATATAGAGAAAAGTAATCCAACTTACCGTCTCAGTCGCTTGAAGAAAAAATGGCGTCGTCGCTTTGCGAGGCAGCAGTCATTGAAGGCCAGACAATTCGGCGGGTTTTTTATTCCACACTTTTAATGTAAAAGTGAAATTACACCATATAACAACACTGATCACGAGTACTGTTTAACACTGTAGATTGTTAATTCAACTCTTTGGGAATTAATAACTTTTAACACTGCAAATATTACACTGCTGATTTTACTGTGTAGAACACAGGGTAAATTTTACCCGTGGCTGTTTTTCAAATGTACATAACAGATTTAAAATAAAACATTCAAGTCTCCCAGGGTCAAATTTACCCGCTATATAATGCATGTATTTTCGCACGGTCATTTTCTTGCTGCTTATGTTTTAACATTGTACATTTCTAGGCAACGCCTTTCACTCACTGATTTTAGAGTTATCAGTTTAATAAATAAAGTCAAAATGACCGTTTCCTGAAGAAAAAAAACCTGATCTATATGATTTAATGAATAAAACCATTTTTTTGATTACCCAAAGTTTAATGGTGTTGTTCTCTTATTCAAATTATAAATGATATAACTAAACAAATGAATAAATATTTAGGTGAAGCTGTGCGCTTGAATTTGTCATTGCATCATCCTATGCAGTGTAGTGAATTATTATTGCTCATTATTGTCTATAGGCTGTTTTAGTCATTCATCGCATGGGTTATCTTAATATATTGATTAATGACATTGTGTTATAATATTAAACCACCCAAATATTTAGGCTACTACCTTCTATTTTCCGTTGTCAGTGCAGGCTTTTTAAACATTTTTTTAGCTTAGGCTACTGACCGTTATGGATTAGTGTAGCCTGCATTAAAAAGTCTTGAACATAAAACAACAGGATAAAAATATAGTTGATGACTAGACATAATCATTTCATGACTCTAGACACTTCTTTGTGAAGACAGTGGCATAATACAGTGAAATATGTTCTTTAGCCATTCAAAAACAGCTGTCGTGTGTGGGTAAAATTTACCTGCTGGCGCTTTTAGGTATACAGCGACCTCTGGCGGTTCTAGTGTTAAGCAGTACATGAAATGTGTTTCTGTTGCTTCATGAAAACGTCTCTGAAATGTCTGTGTATTTGACAAATATTACATTTAATTCACTTCATCTGTGAAAGTAAAAGTATAAAGTATGCAAACACGGTGAGAGCAGAAAGCATCTGACTTTACATCCCCGCTTTCAATTCCACCCCCGACTGCAAGCGGCAACTGTCGCTGATCGATCTGCACAGCGCAACATGAAGTCGAACACACCTAATGTGTCATGTTGTGATTGGTTGTTTTAGTCATGTGTCCTATGTTCTCATTGGGTCTTAGTCTTGATTGTTCCAGGTGTCTCTTGTTAGTGATTAGTGTCTTTGTATACATAGCTCTCATGTTACAACTGTCCTTTATCTAGCTTTGTTTCCTGTAACTGTTGTTGGTGAGTGTCATGTTTTATGTTCAGGTTCATTTCATGTTTCTTTGTCAAGCCAAGTATGATCAAGTCTAGTCTGTTTACTTTTGGATATCAATAAACTGCACTTGGGTTTCATCACAACTCGCCTTCAGTGGACAGTTTTTTTTACTGTATTTTTAATCAATTAAATGCTTTCAAACTTTTGAATGATAATGTATTTATTATTACTTAAATTGGTATATTTTATTTACATATTATGAAGTTATTTGCTATTCTAAAACTGCTCATGCAGAATTTATTTTTATACTAATGGCTCATTTGTTCTTTTATTATTAATGGAATTGTTTAATCTCAATGAAGTCTAACCTAAAGCTCATAGCTGACTGGTCTCTGGTTAGTGAACATTCAGAGGTGATGCACCGCTTCCAGCAAATACAACACTGGTCGCTTCCAGTGTAGACATCATGTTGGACATATGGACAGATTGCAGCTCTTATAAAAATCAAAGCCAGCTACACCCAGAACCTCTCTTTTTTTTTTCCTCTCTCTGTGCCCTGATCAATTAACAAACACACTGCACCTGCTGTAGTCCTCATGCCAAGAGGGATTTCTGACATCTAGGATGTCCTTAACGGAGCGCAGGACCTGCAGGCTGTGGTCAGCAGTCTCTGAGTGACCTCTGTCCCCTGACGTCCTGCAAAGCATGTCAACGGCACTCGCTCACCCTCTTCCCAGCGAGCAAACTGCTGCTGACAGTTACATACCTGAAAGAGAGAGATTTTAAATAAATGAAAGAACATTTGTAATTAAATGTTCTTTAATAAATAAAATAAATTAATTAATACATTTAAAAAAAAGTGACGTTCAAAAGTGTAAAAAAAAAATATATATATATTTTTTTTTATTTATAAAAGGTCCAATAATCTGAGAGCATTTATTGCAAAAAAAAACTTTGAACTACTACGGTTGATGTATAACAATTTCTGAAGGCAAAGCATCTCCTCTCACTGACCATTTGTTGAAAATGAGAAGGAGTTTCAATCCCTATTTTCTGCCCTATTCGTGGAAATTGCCAATCGTATGAGGAGCTAGTAGGAGCACACAGCAAAAAATGTGCATGAATAAATATAAAAATGACAAATAATATAAAATACAGATCTCAGCAAGGACAGGAGTCCTGGGAAATACGAGAAATGAAAGCAATAAAGACAGACGGAGACGTGAATTATTGAGAAATATGAGAGGACATGCTCTGGATGTGTGCTTGAGAAAGTAGGGTGTAAAGCTCTGTGGGTGTGAAACACATTTGGAAAATGTACAGTTTCTGAGTATGTTTGCATAATTTTGTAGTGTTTGCTCACCTCTATTAGATCTTTGCATCTCTGCACAAAGGAATTCACCAAAGCAAATATGCTAATCAGGTCAAGCGACCACCCTTGGGAAGAGTATCTATAAAGAAAAATATAAAGAATTTAAGAAAAATAGGGTTAAGTTCATACATCATGCTCATTTTTTGTTTCTACAGAGCAGGACTGTAAGGGAAAGCAGAGAAAAATGGAGAAGCCTGCTGTGTCACTACTCCCTTGCTAAAGGTTTCCACATTTCACACACCGCACAAGCAAAACAAAACAACAGCAGTGGCTGGCTGCCATCCAGAGCAGCGAGGGATCGGGTCAGAAATGATCTGTCATAGGCATAATTGCATCCGCCAAAGTTCCATATCAGCCGGCCTGGCGTTCCTCAGATTGCTTTTCACACCTCATTCTTATACTGATTGAAAGGTAATCCTTACCGCCGCTCACAGACAAACACCTTTAGTGGGGCAGAGAGGAAGCCAGGGTCACAGGGAGGGGAAAAGAGAGGGAGCATGAGAGAGATATGTAGGACTTCAGCGGGATGACTCTGTTACCGGATAGGCATGATAGTACATGTAAATTGAGTGATTTAGTCAGAAGGAGAGACTAAATCCATGGCCTTGTTCTGAGGGATTTCTATCCTGGAACTAGGAACTGTGTCAGACTGGTCCTCATATGAAACCAGACCACTTAACCGGCCATTTCTTCAAAGCTGATGTCAAGATATTATGGTACATTGCTCATTTGGAAAGATCTGTTTGCCAGCGTTTTGTGATTTCTTTCACGTGCGGCCCCTATATCAGCATGTGTGGGGTAATAACAGGCCACCAGATAAGTTCTAGGAAGGTCTCCACGCGTAAAACACAAATTTCCTTTTCATCTTTCATACTACTTTGATTTATGCAAAGAAATCCCAGAAAAAAATTGTAATATTTATTATTAAAGAAAAAAATAACCACCGCCTGGCGCAACGACTAAATTACGATTTTCGCCTTGCACGGAGATCATAGTCGTCAGAGCGGCGGATGAGAGCTTAAATTGAAATGCGGCCCGAGCTTTAATGACTAAGATTCAAAAACACATTGAAATGCCAGTGAGCCGCGCACCAGCAATCAGTTCTCCTGAATCATTTACAGGACCGCCCGGCCCGAGCATCTCCACTTCGTCTTTTAAATCCTTAATCACCAGTTAGCCCATGTTATTTCGGAAGGAACGGAGCTGCGCCAGGCTGCTCAGTTAACTGCAAAACACTTAATATCGCCATGAATTGTGGTCAGTTTGACAGCTATGCCCTTTAACCATGGGGATAAACAGCCAATATGAATGTTTTGGCATGTGAAAAAGCATAAATCCGTCCAAATTGGTGTCTAATTAAAGAGGGGCTTATACGGGGAGTAATAATGCTCCAGTAAACGGCTGTCATGCAAAAGAAAGGAAGGAAGAGGGCCGGGGGAGGACAACTTTTGTACAACTAAAAGAGGGATTGGAAGGAAGGATAATAGACAAAAAGAGATGAACACGGTTGTTTTAGGAAAAAGAGAGAAACAGAGTAAATGATTATAAGAAAGACATGATTCAGTGGTGTAGGTCTCAGAGAAGGTCGTCATTGGGCCCAAAGTGATGAATGCACTGTCTAAACACACAGGAGGACACAGAGGTGAATGTCAGACATAGGCAGTAACACAGATTACAGACGATAAGCTATCTTTATGTTTATTCTCTTACATGCTTCTCTGGCTTCAGGGTCACATCCCTTTGAACGAGTTACTGCATACCATGAACCATGATAAAACACTATTACAACATCCAGGAAGGTTAGAGGTTTTGATTTAAACGGAGTATGAGAGAGAGTGGATCAGACTATGAAGTTAAAGCGGACATAACACACACAGTTTCTGCCAATTTTGTTAATTTTGAGTACCTATAGAGTAGTATTGCATCCTTCATATTTCTGAAGAGTCTTTAGTTTAATCAGATTTACAGAAGACGGATACAGCTGTACCGCTTCTCTCCTAAAACAGTCGAGCTCTTGGAGGTGTGCCGTGAGCGGAGCTAAAGAGTCACAATCATGCGCAGCTTTTGCGTAGTGATCGGCTGCAAACTGTGACATCGACATAAAACAGGAACAAAAACTTTATTGACTAAAACTAACTATAGCTAAAAAAACAGATCCAGCCATATATATTCGATCCAGAATTGGATCAGAATCTAAAAATGAACAGCAAGAACAACAGCAGCAACATTGACTACAGAAAGACATCTCTATATGGTAAGTACTGTACTCATTTGCTTAGCGGCTATTGTCGAAATGACTAAGTCGCCTTTCATGATGCCGTCATCATTTTTTCTGTATGCAGAAAAATGCCAACTGAGGCGGAAAACGTTTGCTGCCAATAAATAGAACATATAATAATGCTGTCGTGAAATGCATTCATGTATATAAATTATGCAAAATTTTATTTTGTAAGACTTAATACGATAGCATACAATTCAAAATGAATGAAGCACATTGATGGGCGTGCTCTTGCTCTCGCTCTGGTTGATGTGTGTGCGAGCTCTTCCTGGAGAAGTGCCCATATAAGGAATCCCACCCTTTATGACATCATACAGGGCCATACTCGAAAAAAACTTTTAGAATCTTATACGAACCCTGAAAGAGTGTCTTTGGCACAAAAATACTCCGTCATATGTCCCACTCATTTTTTGAGACTTTGGTCAAGTTTAGCATGAGAATCCAACTCTTTAGCAGTGTAAATAAGTCAGAATGCATGAAATCAGAATCAGAATCAGAATGAATCAGAATCAGAATCAGAATCAGAATGAGCTTTATTGCCAGGTATGTTTACACATACGAGGAATTTGTTTTCGTGACAGAAGCTTAAAATAAAGCTTCAAATAGCTTTAGACATCCCCTTTAAAGGGTTAGTTCACCCAAAAATGAAAATTAGCCTGTGTTTTACTCACCCTCAAAGCATCCTAGGTGTATGTGACTTTCTTCTTTCAGACGAATCCAATCGGAGTTATATAAAAAATTGTCCTGGCGACTCCAAGCCTTACAATGGGGGTAAGTGGGTGTTGGTTGTCAACAGTTCAGAAGACGTAAAATAAAGTGCATGCATCCGTAATAAAACGTCCCTCACACAGCTCCGGGGGGTGAATAAAGGCCTCCTGTAGCGAATCCATGCATTTTTATAAGATAAATATACATATTTCAAACGTAATAAACACTTTTCTCTCACTTCCGGTATTCTGTCATATGCGGAAGCCGTTCCGGCGGATTACGTAAGACGTTGCGTGATAAGTGATGAACGCGGAGACAAAACAAAACAAAACGCCATTCATGAATTAGAAGTACAAAACGAGGATTTGTAAAGAAAAATATCGGAGGATTTCGATATAAGCCAAGAGGAGACTGGTTTTCCTTTGCTAAAGTAAGGAAACTTTGTTTCCTTTGCTCCTGCATTTCTCAGAGGCGTGCACACGACGCATACGTCTTACGTCATCCGCCTGAACGTCTTCCGTGTACCACTGTCAGCGGAAGTGAGAGAAAAGTGTTTATTACGTTTGAAATATGGATATTTATCTTACAAAAATGCATAGATTCACTACAGGAGGCCTTTATTCACCCCCCGGAGCCGTGTGAGGGACGTTTTATTACGGATGCAGGCACTTTATTTCACGTCTTCTGAACTGTTGACAACCAACACCCGCTTACCCCCATTGTAAGGCTTGGAGGGGCCAGGACAATTTTTAATATAACTCCGATTGGACTCGTCTGAAAGAAGAAAGTCACATACGCCTAGGATGCTTTGACGTTGAGTAAAACACAGGCTAATTGGCATTTTTGGGTGAACTAACCCTTTAAGTGCTTACAGAAAAATAAATCAGTGAAATGCAAACAACTGACTGCATTTTCACCTAAACAGGCAAAATATGAATTAAAATGAGACAAGCCTTTCCTACAAGTCTCCCCCATTATTGGTCCTAACTAGACAAAACTGTAGGGAGATGGGGGAAAATTGTATGAGGGGCAATTTCAATTAAATTGAATACGTTTTAAAAAAATGACTTTGGGGTTACATAAAAATATTTTTGGATGTGCAATATTTTTCAACTTCTGCCTGAATTTTTTATGCCTATGAATTTAAAGTAACATCCATTTTATCTTTAAGTTGTTAGGTTAAAAGTGAACATGAATGAAAACACTCACTGGAAGCTGTCATACAAGGTTTCATCATAGCTGTGATGTCAATGGCAATTTTAACATTATGAAATGCTATAAAATCAAAAGTGTATGACGAAATAGAGAACTCATTCTGTAAAATGAAATGTGCTATGAACATCTAGTGTTAGTCATCAGTCTCATATACAGTACATATACAGTACAGACAGATAGATACTGTAGATAGATAGATGTGCATTTAAACTCATGTTCACAAACTCAATCTGCATATCTATCTTTCAAAGCAAAACTCCCTGAGCAGTTAGCGGTAGTGGCAATGTTTTCAACCATGACAGATATTTTATGAGGTCATCTGTGTTCAGAAGGTCTAAAAGGATTCAAGCCCAATCATTATACAGAAGAATAACCAGGCTGACCACAACGGTTACAATTCATATGGGAACAGGTGACCTACTCCTTTCTGAGCAACCTTTAAAGGCATTGTCTGGAAAATCTGACATGATTGACTCGTAATTCAATAAACTTAAGGAAAAATAATTTAAAAAAAGGGAATGTAACGAAAAAAGAGTGGTGGAGATAAAGAGCGCTTGAAAGGACGAGGGGAAAGAGAAGGCCATGAAAGAGTTTGATTTTTTTGTATTGATTTTATTACAATTTCATTCATTTAATTCAAGTTTTGTTTTAGTCTCAGTTTTGTTTTGTTTTTCAGTGTCAACTTTGTCTTATCTTTTCTGGATTTCTGGATTGTGAAGTACTTCCAAGTAAAAATGAAATAATGTAGGGCAGAGATTATTTAAAAAGCTAGTATTGCATCACATAGCCTTTGATGTTTGATTACAGATCTTAGTATCTTGGTAAATCTGAGCACACAGTTGTGATATTGTTGAGATCTCATCTGAAATTTGGAAACATGTAACATTCCTTCTTGAGGAAAGACTCCATTTGCTTTCCATTAAATCTCATTATTGTCCAGGAACATCAATTGAGATGTAGAGAGCTCATTTGTGACCCTGGACCACAAAACCAGTCTTAAGTCGCTGGGGTATATTTGTAGCAATAGCCAAAAATACATTGTATGGGTCAAAATGATTGATTTTTTTTTATGCCAAAAATCATTAGGATATTAAGTAAAGATCATGTTCCATGAAGATATTTTGTAAATTTCCTACTGTAGATATATGAAAACTTTTGATATTTTTGAAAATTTTTGGTTAGTAATAGGCATTGCTAAGAACTTCATTTGGACAACTTTAAAGGTGATTTTCTCAATATTTAGATTTTTTTGCACCCTCAGATTCCAGATTTTCAAATAGTTGTATCTCGGCCAAATATGGTCATATCCTAACAAACCATACATCAATGGAAAGCTTATTTATTCAGCTTTCAGAGTGTGTATAAATCTCAGTTTCGAAAAAAATGACCCTTATGACTGGTTTTGTGGTCCAGGTGGGTCACATTTGTGATTTTTCTTTCATAGGAGAGTGAAAGTGAAAAAAGAGGCGGAGAAGAGAGTGTTCAAGGCAAAAAATGAGACCCAATGATAAATTGAGTGAAAAAGAGAAAAAGAGAGGCCACCAGGAGGACTGAGGATAAAGGGCATGCTGCAGCTAACACCACATTAATCATGTCACAACATACACATATATAAACATACACATGCACCATGAGGTTGAGCAAACCAGCTGAAGTGATCCCTACTTATACACATGATGCCAGTCAAATAGATCTGGAGAAAAACACAGGTGACCTTCGATTCATGGCTGTCCAGACTGATAGCGTTGATGGTCGCCTTTGATCAATAATTTCTCTGAAAGTATGTGACGTGATGTGAGCTGCAAAAGTGCCAGTGACACTTGCTAATTTTCTGCTCCTCCTGTCTGTGTAAAGAACAACACAAAGAGACCTGCGCGGGACGGATTTTTCCGCCCACTCCCGCAGAAATATATCTTATCTGGTCCCGCTCCCGCCCGCGACATTCATGTTTTGTCCCGCTCCCGCCCGCAAAAGTCTGCATAAAAGTAATAGATTGTTTTCAGTACATCGAAGAAATTTACATGAAATGGTTCTGTAACATCTCCTAAGCCCCAACATCCCAGCATAAACACTCCCAATAAAATATTTGTTATTTAGGCTAAGCATCAACATTCACAACAGAAAAGCAAGCATGGGCTGCTGCGTGCTTGGTTTGGCATGGCAGTATGCGAGCAGCGCTTCCTTTATTATCACTAAAAACTGACATCTCAGTTAATCGCTCTTTCATAAAGCTCTGTTATAACACAATAAATATATGCACAATGAATCTTTCACAATGTCTACACTTCGTGTGTTAAAATGAGAGGATTCGTGAGCACGCAATTTCAGCACTGCGGTGAGTAGATTCTAACTTGATCACCTCTGATTGGCCATTGCGTTCCAGAAATCAACAGCTGAGTCTGTGATTGGCTACATTATAAATGGAAACTAGGCTATGTCTAGCTTGCGCGTTAATCATTTTAATGTTAATATTAGTTGTTCTTTTGCTTTTGTGCAACAGATAAATAACAATTTATATGTTTTAAACACTTTATGTTTAGATAATTTCTATTTTGCGGGAGTCCCGTGAATCATTTTATTCTCCCGCATCCCGCACACACTAAAAGCTGACATCTCAGTTAATCGCGATCTCATAAAGCTCTGTTATATCACATTAAATATATGCACAATGAATCTTTCACAGTGTCTACACTTCGTGTGTTAAAATGAGAGGATTTGTGAGCACGCAATTTCAGCACTGCGGTGAGTAGATTCTAACTTAATTACCTCTGATTGGCCACTGCGTTCCAGAAATCAACCCGCGGGAGTGCAGGTCTCTACAACACAACGATGGTAAAAGACTATAACTAGTGGTGCAACGGATCACAAAACTCATGGTTTGGATCATATTACAGATTTTGAGTCACGGATCGGATAATTTTTCGGATCAGCAAAAAAATTAAATAAATAAATTTGTGAAAGCTTACTTTAAAGGGGTCATATGATGCGATTTCATTTTTTCCTTTCTCTTTGGAGTGTTACAAACTCTTGGGTAACTTTTATTCTCGCTGTAGTATTGTTGTCGTCGCCGCCATGTTGTGGCGATGCTGTGTGTTTCGTTGTAAAAGCGAAACTACTTTGTTTGGCCTTCCAAAAGAGGACGATATCAGCTTCGTCATGCCTAGAGCTGATCCGTGCTGGTCACTGAGGAAATACATCAACTTCGTGCTGTGGATCGCCGGATCGGCTTCCACCGTGGACGAAGCGGAGTCCAGCCCAGGGTCGACACATGTGGTTGCCGCTTCTTCGTCGAATCCGCCGGCCGCGTCGTTCTCAAGCCCACCGGCCGCCGCTCACTCTAGCCCGCAGTGTGTGACGCTGTGTGACCCCACAGACTGTAAGTACGTTTTTTATATTTAAAGAATTTAAAAAAGTGTAGTGAAGTGACATGTGGCCAAGTATGGTTACCCATACTCGGAATTAGTGCTCTGCATTTATCCCATCCATAGCAATGTCATATGACCCCTTTAAGCACTTCTATACCACAGCACAAAATACTAGCTTAACTAATAAAGTTAGTAATAAAACAAGAACAACTGGGCCAGCTGACCCAGTGCACTGTGATTCGCCGAACACCACAAGCACGTGTAGGAAATGCAACACCCCTTACCATAATCGCAAGCTTCAGCTTTCAAAGTAAATATTTAAGGGACGTAACATTTCCGTCACACGCTTGATGCATTTCAGAAAGGCGGGGCATAGAGGAGAAACAATAATGTACAGTATGTGGAAAATGTGTTTTTTGAACCTTAAACCGCATAAACACATTCCATTACACCAAATACACAACATAATGTTCTTTTTAGCAATGTCATATGACCCCTTTAAGCACTTCTATACCACAGCACAAAATACTAGCTTAACTAATAAAGTTAGTAATAAAACAAGAACAACTGGGCCAGCTGACCCAGTGCACTGTGATTCGCCGAACACCACAAGCACGTGTAGGAAATGCAACACCCCTTACCATAATCGCAAGCTTCAGCTTTCAAAGTAAATATCAAGACAGTTAATAATGTCGTTAGATTTCCCATCAGTTCAAGCCCGAAAGGGGAACAGAGTTGCGTGACAGACACAGTGATGATGCAGTACACAAGCCGCGGTTAAGACAGCTGACGTGCTATGATTTCTGACATAAGAACAATTACACAAATTACAAGCATTGATGAATACAACATAACACAGTTACAAATAAAGTTAGTAACAGTAGTATTCAGGTGCAGAAATGTAATAACTAAGTGTAAAATAACACAATAGTGCTCACTGCACAAGTTAAATACAGATTAATCTTTGTTAGAGCTGTGGTGTTATTTGATTAGCAGAAGCAGGTATTTATTGGCTGCTGTCTCTTTAAGACCAAATGCACAGACATAATACTGAAACACATTCGGTTTCTTTCTCAGTTGTTTACATTCACTGCCAAAACGGGTATTGTATCATAACTTTGTATGTAGTGAAAGAGGAATCAATTCGGTGTTCACGCGGTGTCTCTCTCTACGTGTGCACGCTTCTAGTGTGGCGGCAGCGGCTGAGCGCATAGAAAACAGTGCGCGAGTTTAAATTGCTTGAATGTGTAAATGATAAACTTTCACTCTGGATCATCTACGATCCGTTGCACCCCTAACTATAACGCTAAGGGCATTTGCTTCACATAGCACAGACACTGTGTATTCAGCAGCTCACATATTTTAATTACTAACAAACATGACCATGAGTATGACATCTAAAAGCCTCGATCTCCAAGATGTCGACCCAGAGCTGACCTCTGAAGGACTATTTGCGAGTGAGTGCGTAACGTTAATGGTCTTCCTCCTCAAACTGAAAATAGAAAAAGGCCTTTCTTTGCTTAACACCAAACCTCAAGCATCTGGATCCAGCTTTAACATTGGCCATTTATAACACTGTCTGCTTTACACAGGGCATTCACTCTCGCACTCAATACATCGTAAAGCAGGGACAATCAAATCCTACCTCAGAGGCCTGCCGTGCCTTAGGTTTTTAGTTGCAGTGCTGTATTGAATTTACTAGTGCAGCAATCGATTCACTTCAAGTGCTGCCATCGGCCCAGGCCACAGGAGTGCAGGCTATTATTGCTGCAGCTGGCGGCTGGTACTGCAACAACAAACACCTCATAATAACAATGCTAGCATGCTCTTCTATAACGATTCTACTCACAAGTTCTCAAACATTTAGGATTCCTGATGCTCTAGTGCAAACGGTAAACAGTATCTTTACTGAAAAAAAAAAAAAACAACTACAGATTTTATCTCTGAA
>NW_015547653.1:127654-146580 GCF_001515605.1 Sinocyclocheilus anshuiensis
CTCCCCAGCCTGGCACAAATGGCTCGATTAGTTCCGGCTTTGATGAAGGTCCGCCTTCCGAAAAACAAAATGTGTTGTGATTGGTTAGCTGTCTAAGTGCGTTGTGATTGGCGAACAGCTTAGACAGTGCTTCAGTACTGTCACGCCCCTTGCTCCGTCTTTCAACAAAAGCTTTTTGGGCGAATCGCAGCAGCTCTTCTTCTTCGTTTTCTCTGATGCACTTAACTCTGCAGCAGCACTTCTTCTTCGTCGTCTCGTCTGATGCACTCACTCAACCAAACGTTCTAACCACAACCTCGCCCCTCCCCACCCCCCAACCATTCGAATTTCTGTAGGCGGGAATTCTTTGTAATGATATTCCAATGAGCCGCTTTGTGATATCACAAAGCCCGGAAAACAAATGCTGTAGTCCAAACGAGCCGTTCGTTGTAGTTCTTGAAAAGGGATTTTTAAAAAACTAAATATCTCCCTTTGGAGTGGACTTTGAGATTTGTAACTTTCTAGATCTTTTTTATGCCCAAACATACACACTACACACTGACTAAAATTAAAAAAGTGAAAAAGCATAATAGGACCCCTTTAATAATAGACTCTATAGCATGGAAGAACAAACCTCAGTATACTATTTTGACTAGGGATGCTCCGATCTGCTTTTTTCACCTCCGATACCGATTCCGATACCTAGGGTTCAGTATTGACCGATACCAATACCAGTGAAGTTTTTTTTTTTTTTCCATTTAAATAAATGTATAATTTATATATCTCTGTGTGTGGAACTGATAATCATTCTTTCACAATCTACTAAATACAGACTACTTCATTATAAAGAAAAATAAACAATAAATATGAAAAAATATATGTATATTCATAATCTATGACAAAAATATATCAAACTAGGTTAGTGGATAATTCGGCAGCAAAAGTTAGTCTAGAAAAATCAGTGCACAATAAATTTTAGAAATCCAAACATTTAGTGAAAAAACAATATTTTGTGGGGAACAAATAAAAGTGTTGCACTAAATATGGTAAAATGTTACACATTGCTATTTGTATTATAAAATCCATTAATGAAAAACATTCATGAATGTATTTATATATAAGTATATACTATAAAATTAAAAGACATTTCTTTTAAAAGTATAGCATATTTTTAATAAGGCAACAACATATGATAGATTCGACAGGACAAAACAAATACAGTGAGGCATGAAGCGCTTACAATATACGCATCCGGTGTGCAGAATGATGCGCTTGAAGCAACACGGAGTCACAGAACGCAGCGCATTGCATTAAAAAGTACAAAGCACAAAGGGAAGAAAAATTGATGAGTAGTGTATTATATCTGTGCAACAGTTATTGAGCCTTTCTTTTAACAGTTTTAAATTTCAGTTACTGTGCGCGTCAAAAACAATTTATAGTCTTTTCTACGCCTGTGTTTTGTTCTCACAGACACCCGGTAAGCAAGTATTTCTTCAAAATAACTTTTCACATAAACAAGAATTTGCATGCTTTTTAAAGTTGAAATAATCTAATTAATTAATTGTGATTGATTGTCACCACATTTTATGTAAGTAAAACTGTCAAACAAAGCAACCATAATTAAACCATAAGGGAAAGTGGGACTAAACTAAAGTAGGCCTGTTTTAAATTTTAAATGGTAAATCGTGACAGAAGAGCTGCATTGAGATGCATTACTTGTGTTAAAGGGGTCATATGATGCTATTTTAAAGATCATTATTTTTATTTGTACATTATTGTAGGTCCTCTATGCCCGGCCTCTCTCCCATCCTTTGACAAGTGCAGTCTGCTCTGATTGGCCAGCTGACCCAGTGCATTGTGATTCGCCGAACACCACAAGCACGTGTAGGAAATGCAACACCCCTTACCATAGAGAAAGGAAAACTTGAAATCGCATCATATGACCCCTTTAAAGTTGATAGCACTTAGGAATAGTAAGTAATATATTAAAAAATATTCAATCATTTCAATTCAACAATTTTGTGGTATATCTGCTAGTTTTTCAACAAGATTTACTCCATCTACAGCAAGAATCATTGTACAGTGTTGGTAAGAGAGGTGGAACACTGTATTCCTTGTGCTGTCTGAACACTGGCTGTATTTTGGAGGATGAGGTCAGCTACTCAAGTGAAGGATCGGAGATTTCAGTGTCTGCAGGGCAAAACAAACTCTTTGCTTCTATCACAACAAATGGAGCCAACAGTCATAAACAACCAGCAGGCCCAGAACACTACAACTATGATACAATCCAAGAAAACTGCAGGGTTGGGGTGAAAGCGAGAGACCTTAGAGTGTAACCCATTAAGAACATTGTGTTGTGTTTGGTTGACCGCACATTATTTTCCACAAAATACCTCTGGAGCCCCTTGCTGTTTTTAAAAGCCACAACTGAATGGCTGTATCCTATAGGGAAGACTTGCTTAGGAAATAAATGTTTCTTCTCTACAGAGTATCCCTCCCACTGAATGGGTTACATTCAACTTCAACAATACAGCATTTGCTACACTGTTAACATCTTTCAAAATCACAGCCACTATGAGTTATGTCATAGTTTAAAGCAGAATGCTACGAAGCAGACCCCGCATTCTGCTGAGACATGATGAAACAGTATTGCAAAGTTTCACCACACCTAAAGAAGAAAAGCCAACCTAAACCTAAGTGCAATAAAAAAAAAACTTCAGGATGACTCTGAGAGAGCTCCTTTCAAATGGTTCAGTGTTCAGCCTTAGTCATTTGGCAGTAAGTTGCCATCACTTTGAAGAAGAAACTCTGTCATCGCACCGTAAAATGCTGTTCTTTTTAGCAGGAGGGCTGCAATCACGGAACAGCTTTTGCACTCTCATTTAGCAGCGGTATCATTTCCATGGCGAAAGGGAGAGAGCATGAGCACAAGAATTGTGTGGAGAAGCTGAGATGACTGGGTGGGTTAGGCAGAGCCAGTGATGGTGGAAATGACAGGGAGAAGAAGGGCCATAAAGCTGAAAGACAGAGAGGATATAGGCTTAAAGCATGCTCTTTATTAGCTGCTATATAGAAAGGAATACCAGGTGCTGAAAACTATCTGTGTACAGCTGACTAGAAGAGGCACTAGAAGAGGACAAACATTTAGCTGGCTATTAAACTGAATTTTATAGTAGCCAAACAGAGGCTGTGGTAACAGCAGTTGTACTGGCAGCTATTGCTAAAGCAGTAATGTATTATTAGGGATAAACTATATTAACAATGCTATTTATCTGCTGCACAATGTGACTCGATTTCCTCAAAGAGGATGTGGTTTCATATACTGTACATATGATTCGCAAATGCTTAGGTAATTCGCAACCTAATAGCTTCACGTGCTCATGACTTTTTAGCTCCGCCGACAGCACTCCTCAAGGAGCTCGACTCTGTTTATAAATCTGATAAAACTAAAGTCTCTTTGGAGATATGAAGGATGCAATACTACTCTATAGGTACTCAAGATTAACATGAGAAAAACTGTGTGTGCTATGTCCCCTTTAAGTAGCACTGAAAACTGTTTTAATACCGATAATAATAATAATAATAATAATAATAATAATAATAATAATGAGAAGAATAGATTCTTAAGCACAAAATCAGCATATTAGAATGATTTATGAAGGATCATGTGACACTGCAGACTGGAGTAATAGCTGCTGAAAAATGGGATTGCCATCACAGGAATAAATTACATTTTATATATTAAAACGGAAAACAGTTCTTTTAAATTATAACATTTCAAAATATTTTTACTGCATTTTTGATCAAATAAATGCAGCCTTGGTGAATATAAGAGACTTCTTTCAAAAACATTAAATTAGCTTACAAATATGGGAATCATATTTTGTGAACATATTAATTCTGAGAGTAATTTAATTAAGTAGTGGTAGTAATGCAGATAAGCACGATGCTAAAGGTAAAAAGAAAATAGTAATGATCATATTTAGTAGTGCAGAGAAACATACCAGAAGTGAAGTAATATAATATTATTAGCAGTAATGGTAATCTTCAGATTAGTAGTGGTAGCTGATACGAAATAGTACAGCACCAAGCAGAGTGTAAGCAGAGATAAATCACTGGAGAAGCTTAATTATATCTGAAATGATATGGCAACTCCACATGTCACTGCTGACCGTAGTATCTCTCAGAGTTATGGCGTGTAATGTGAATGGGTGCTGCTGTAATACAGTGCAATCACAGTGCAGTTCTAAGTGGTGTGTTCCTGTGCTGTAGGGAACAGAGCAAGAGCAGAACTCAGAGAGAGACAGAAATGATGATTGAAGTCTACAGTACTTGTGGTGGAGCTGGGAGGTGTGCAGGTAGAGTTCTTTCCAGGCCAGGCAGCACTGGATACAGTCATTCAGAATCTGCTTGCTGGAGATCACGTAACCCTGGAAGATCCTGTCCAGAGAAATCTCCCGACAGCACAGACAGATGATCTCATTACTAATCTGCAAAAAAAAACAAAAAAAAACTGCAAGTAAAAAGACAAAAAAGCTATCTAAACTAAACTAAACTAAACTAAACTCCAAGTAAAAAGACAAAAAAAGCTATCTAACCTAAACTAAACTAAACTGCAAAAAAAAAAAAAAAAAACACACACACACACATGGTATAGATGAAACACCCAATGATCCAAGTATGAATCTGTCTTTGTGTCTGTATCTACTGCATGTCAGAATGCTCAGCTTCATAACGGAGGATTTGCAAATGAATGTTTAATGAGAGAACTGCATTGACTATACCCAAGCAAGCACAGCCGTAATGTGCTCCGCATTCAGGTGTAGATTAACCTTGAGTACAGACTTTGCTATGAATCAAACAGGATTTGCTCCTGTAAAAATCCTGGCTTTTGTGCCTGGTGTCATTCAGTCCTATACACCTTACAAAAACAGAGATCGTTGTATAGAAATGAGCAAAAAAAAAAGAATGAAGAGAAGGTAACAAAGAAGGGAGAGAGGAAGAGAAGAGAAGAAAGTGTAATTATTGTGATGATATATAGTGTATATAGTGGAGGATTTGAAACGACAGATTCCCATTCATCTCGGCTTCATCTGACAGATGAACCGCATACAAAAGTGAAAAAAGTGAAGTGACATGTGGCCAAGTATGGTGACCCATACTCAGAATTAGTGCTCTGCATTTATCCCATCCAAAGTGCACACTCACAGCAGTGAACACACACACCGTGAACACACACCCGGAGCAGTGGGCAGCCATTTTTTTTTTGCTGCGGCAGTTGGCAGCCCGGGGAGCAGTTGGGGGTTCGGTGCCTTGCTCAAGGGTACCTCAGTCGTGGTATTGAAGGTTGGAGGGAGCGCTGTACATTCACTCCCCCCACCTACAAACCCTGCCGGTATGAGACTCAAACCCCCAACCTTTGGGTTATGAGTCCGACTCTCTAACCATTAGGCCACGACTTCCCAAGCATGTGTGTGAGAGAGAGAAAGAATGAAAACAGAAAGTAAGTAAGTAGTACATGTGTATATCTGTGGGAGAAGGGAAAAAGAATGTGTATGTAGAAGCAAGAGAGAGAAAAGTGTGTGTGTACTACACCCTGATTACAGTGCCAGGCAAATTCTTGTTTTAATGAAGGAGGCACAAAACAAGAGGAAATTAAATTGATATGTAAATGACTCAAAATTCTCATTTAAGCAAAAGGTTAAGAGAGCCACAGAATTTAACAGCTTATGGGTTCATAATATATATATTTTTTTTCATTCCTCTCTTTACAGAGAGAAAAAAAAGAACCTTCTGTAAATGAAGACAACACATGTCCCAACGCCTGCGTCTCAAGAGATTTCTAAGGCCTTGTTCAATCAGAGACGTTTCTTCCATTTCTGTCACAGCAGCTCTTGAAAATCAGCAGAGAAGCGTGTCTTAACTTTAGTGCAGGGAAAAAAAACGAGTCGCCGGCTTTCTTTCGGGAGCTGTGAATAGGGTTAGGTGGACGTTAGGGATGGGCGTATCCATCCAAAGTATCGATATATCGATACTGACGTGAGTATCGAAAGTATCGATACTCAAACAAAAAATATCGATACTAAGGTCTGTTTTATTTACCAGTGATTTTGTTAATTTAACAAAAAAATAATAATAATAATAATAATAATGCGTACAATATGCATTGAATTGGACGAATAACCTTTGTTAGCGAGTAATTGTGTAGGATAGAACTATTTTCCTGCTCATCTAAACACGCAAATGTTGCAAGACAGAACTAATCAATCACAGAGAGCGTTCACTCACTTCTGACAGTACATTCAAACAGGGCTGCTTTTCCCAAAAGTATCATAAGAAAGCATTAAAGCTTTTGGGAACGTACATTGTTTGTGAATTACAGTTATTTAAATTGAACATTGAATGATAATATTGATCATGTTCTATTCTTTAATGTTATCATACACTGTCAGAATAAAAAGGTTGCATTTTATGCATGCAACAACCTGTCACTGGCAGTCCCTAATGAAAATGAACCATGGTTTTATTAAAGTGACCATAGTTCAACTGTAGTATTTATAGATTTGAATCATGTGTAAACAAAAAACATATTTGAACCATGTGTAAACAAAAATATAACCTAATAAGTTACAATTAAGGCGTATTGAATGTTAAAATGCGTTTTAAACAAAGTTAAGTGCTTATCATTACCCATTTTACTCTTAGTAATTTAATAATTTAATAAATTTCATAATTTAAAAGTTTAGTTCAGAAGTATCGAATCGGTATCGATATCGACGATACTGATTTGAAAAATATCGGTATCGTATCGAAAACAAAATAAGTGGTATCGCCCATCCCTAGTGGACGTAGGAGGTAAGAATAGATGACAGGCGCTGAGCTTTAAGAAACCCCGGCAGATGGTGTTTCATATCAGGGAATATACAGTGGAAAGCAGACGGCTTATAGAGCTGTGAATCTCATGTACGAAATAACAATGAGCACATCAGTCTTGGAATGCCGGAACAATTATTACAAATTATTCTTTTGAAGGCCTTATGTATTCGAACTCTTTCTTTACCTCTGTTTTTTTTTTCTCTTGGTATTAAATGGAAAAGCACACCGGAGTCCAAAGCCCATGGCCCCTAGCGCTGGCTGATTGAAAAATGATATTAAATCCAATGTAGGCTCTACCAGCTCTGAGAAACAGGACGGGGGGAACAAACAAACTGAAAACAAATAGAAGAAATGCTGAAGCCCTGCGGGAGAGACAAGGGAAGGTGGTCGTGACACACACATACAAATCCATGCACAAACACACACATCGTGACTCAAATGCCCTCTGATTGGAAATTATTAGCTGGAAACCTCTGACTGGAAACTGAATCAAGAAAGCAAGTTCTGCTCCATGTCTTTTCTCTCTACCTCCGTTCTTTCTCTCCATCCTCACTGCAAGCACAATAAAATGCTTCCCTGCTGAAATAATCAGGCTTCTTATGTTATTCTACGTCTTAGAGGGGGAGAAACCCACTGAAAAAGAGTGCAAATACCAGGGCCCATTTCACCTTCATTAAACACAGTACTGCTAACACGCTACTGCACGCAGCCAATGACAACAAAGCACTGGGTGGACTTTACAGACCATTTAGATGTATTTGTATATGGGTGTTGATAGAAATCACCAGTACACTCTGATTTTAGAACCGTTTCCTCAATTTATTCTGAATTGTTTATTTTCAAATTTGGTCAGGGGAATCAAATCCCCCATCAGTCTGATCAGTCAGGACTGATTCCCCATCAGTCCATTAGGACCGTGGGCCAAATCTGTGAACCAGGTACAAGATTCAAGTCAGTGAGCATTAATTGACCTTAGCGGGTGATTTAAACTCACAGTACATTCATGGCACGGTGGAACTGCCATGAGAAAAAAACATTATTTCATAGAATAACAATAAAAACATAAAAGAGAGAGGGCCTATATCAGTTGCAAGAATCTTTTACTCAGGCAAAAAGAAATTCAATTTTCCAGCAGAAAAAAAAAATGCATGTAAACTGATGAAGGCTCTTTTTCATTGCAGGAGAAGACAACTTTCCTTCACTTAAAAAATCATTATAGCATAACCTAAGCCATTTTCATAGCACAAGCACTGACCTATAACAATAGAACTTTTCACATGAGATAGTCTGTGTATTTGACAAGGTAAGAACAAAGTGCAGAGAGCTCACTTGACTAAACCACAGGCATTTGGTCTGGATAAGAGTGTGTAAAGAATTACAGTGTTGTGGATGAATAGAAGTACATGTCTGAGAGGCCAAAAGAAGGGCTCCGGATATGCCTGTGTTTTTGGTTGAGGGGTGGTACTGCAATGACCAAGCAGAGCTTGTGTTAAAGAGGTAATTCACCCCAAAATTAAAATTGTTATTTTTTTACTCACCCTCATGTTGTTCTAAACCTGTATAAATTTCTCTCTTCTGTGGAATACAAAAGAATATTCTGAAGAATATTTTAACTGTTTTTGTCTACACACTTAAAGTCAAAGGGGTCTGAAACAACACTGTACCATGTTGACTTTTATTGCATAGACAAACCATTTTAAAACACACTGCAAAAATGCTACAGTAAAAACCTGTAAATGGTTAACTTGGTACCTGCTTGCATCACATGATTATATATATTTTATGTAAATAATTTTGTTTCTTCTTATTTTTGTTATCAGTAATGTACATAGGGTATTTTGTGTTGTATTTTCATTATTTAGATGTTTAATGTTTATTGCATTATTTTAGTGTCATGTGTGTTACCATGATGTTTTATCTTTCTGTGAGTGACCCTGTGCACCGTCTATACAAGTATTAGCTATGTTTAATGGACAGCAACTTACAAATCAACTCAGATTCATCATGTGGCTTTTTGTTGTCCCACCAGTATTATTATGGTGGTTAATAGTACATTTTACAGTAAAAAGCAGATTTTGGTTCTTCAAGTAGATTGGTATGTTAACATTATATCACTTAAATGAAATATACGGTTATTAGTTGCAAAACATACAGGCATCCCGTAACACCCGGAAACAGTCACAGTATTTTTACAGTGAATTTCTGGCAACCACAGCTGCCAGTTTTTTTTACTGTAAATTTAACAGGATATCGATATTTTACAGTGTATATTTTTTGTTTTCCACTGAAAAGAGAAAGTCATTCAGATTTGGAACGACGTGAAGGTGAGTAAAATGACGACAGAATTGCATTGTTGTGGGAACTATCCCTTTAAGTTTGAACAAAAGGGAAACAAATGGGAATAAAAGATTGTCCAGACTTTAACTCATTCAGCACATGCAGGTCAAAGGTGCAAACGTGACCTCAGAGAATAAAAATGGCCCTCTGGAAAACAACTGCTAATTCAATGCGGGCATTTCGGCATGTGCGCACAATCTCACCCCTCAGGAAACAATTACACCAAATGTTTTTGTAGCAGTCCGATTTGCCTTGATGTGTTTTCAAAGAGAATGAAAGAGAGGAAAAAAGAAAAAGGAAACGGACAAAAAAAGAGAGGGAAACAAAGTGGCAGTGGTACCATGTGATTCCAGCAGAGGAAGGGTCAGAGCGTAATTACAGAAGGTTAACCGGTTTCCCTGATGCTCTCAAGGAGCCAGGGATGGAAATGAAAAGCAAGTGAAGTGATGCGAGCGGGTGGTGTAGAGACGCAAGGCCCCGCTCCTCTGATCTGAAGAACACGTGTTACATGTGCTACACGACTGCGGCTGATGGCTTATCAATGTGGCGGAGCCCAAAGCAATCCGAACTTTGATGTGCAGGAAGCAGAGGAGGGGGCATGTGGGATCCAGGCAGCAGGTACTAGTATGACTGTACAGGTCTGTGTGAGTGGATTGAGGGAAAACCTCTGAGCATGAGAGCTTAGCCGATTCATACAAAATTATGCATGAAGTGATTGATCTGTGAGCCTAGACAAAGGCTTGTGCATAGCAATAAAAGGGTGTAGTGGATCAATCTTCATTGTCGGAGTACTGAAAATCAATTCACTCAATGATATCATAAAGAGATAACCTACCATATATCGCTTTACTCAATCATTCTGCACAAGCGATTTGCATTTGTAGAATGTACACACAATAGGGCCTTTCGCACCGCAGGAACCTTTTCATAGTACCAGAACTGTAGCACTGCCAGTTGTCGTTGGAGATTCTTGTCCTCCTTTCCGTTCTTTCAATCGCTTTACGTATACGTCGACATTCCATGTCCATTATTGTGAAACCCGCGAGACACAACAAAAACACAGCTCTGATCACAGCGTCCTCCATCCTCCTGTTGTTAACGTTGTTTTTCTTTGTTTCCGTTGTTGAACGCCGCGCACAAATGACGTCGCTGTCGACCGGTTCCTAGTACACACTGTCGGTGCGAATGCAACCCTTTAAATGGTACTGGGAAATAGTTCGCGCAAAATCGTCCCAGTACTTTAGTGCTGTCCATTTAGTTCTAGAACTAAAGCGGTGCGAAAGGCCTTAATGTAATCATACTAAAAAAAGGATTACATATTAACAACATTTTATCAATATCACATGAGCAATTGCGAGATTTTAAACAAGTTAAATAAACAAGAAGTTAATACTGATTAACTTCAGACAAAATATTGCCAGTTACTGTCTATTTTTGCTCCATCAAAGAAAATAGTTCCAAACAAAGCCACAGAAGAGTTATAAGTTGTGTATCTCTGAGCAAGCACACACTATTTGCGTTCCTGAATGAATCAGGAAAATTAGGTACCTTGCATAAGAGCCGTGATCCTGTCAAGGGTGTTGTAGTAGCTGGAGTTGACCCATATCACACGGATGAGGTCAAGGATGTGAGCAAGTTTGGGTGCAATCTCACGAGGTTTAAGCTGAGCAAGCTCTTCACATGGCTCTTTCAGGAGGGACAGGAAGGAGATGTTTGACTGAGCCTGCAAAGCACTCTCCTGGAGAACAAAACAAAAGTCAATGTTACTTCAGTGTTGGAAAGTAGGTAGAACTAGATATAGAATGATAGAATGAAGGATAAATGAAAGAACAATCGACCGACAGACAGACAGATAGATAGAGTTGAGAAAAACATCCTTGCATTTTACTGACAGGATTGGATGAAGATGCTCCTCCCAAATTTATCACTACCTAAACCAGGTCAAATAACTGACAACAACGCCTTTACATTGCTGTGATTTTACTCATCAAAAGTCAGTTTGGCACAGTTCAGGTCAAGTGACATCTGAATTAGCTTAAAGGGTTTTTACCCCATTGGGACTTGTTCCTTCCGTTCAATCACCACCAGAGGTCACCCTTCCATTACATTGACTCTCGCACTACACAAACTGTTGCATGTCATCCCGGACTACATATCCCATCATCCATTGCACTGATTGCACACAGCACTGATTGCACACAGCTGTAACCAATCACACATTCACTATATAACACTCACTCAAACAACCATTCACGGCCGAGTATTGTTTAGCGCCTATCACTCACCTAGCGATTGCCACACTACGGAGCCTGTTTAGTTTGTCATAGCCTCACCTTAGTCATGCCTTGTCTGTGTTCTCGTATCTTGATCTTCGCCTGTGTCTCTCGGATTCCTCCTCTCGTCTTGCCCTATTTTGATACTGGTTGCCCCTGCCTGGACCTTGCCTTGTACCTGGACTTATCCCTCGAGTCTCGCCCCTTTGATTCTGTTTGCCGATCGTTGACCTCCGCTAGCCTTAGGTTTCTTCGTGTGTCTTGCCCGCCATATACCTGTCTGCCATTATCTGACCCATGCCTGTTCTATGACCACGTATCTGTCTTCTGCTAATAAAAGCTTTGCAGATGGATCCGCACGTCTCTCGTCTCGACGGCTCTGTAACAGAATACTCGGCCTCACAAGGATCCAGCAGCTTTTCATGTGGACATTGGCCAGGTATGGACACTGCAAAACTATTATTAGCCTTAAAGTAGGGCACACGCCCGCTTGAAGGCCATATTTTTATTTATTTATTTTTTTTTACCTTTATTTAACCAGGAAGAAAACTCATTGAGATTAAAAATCTCTTTTTCAAGAGTGTCCTGGCCAAGATAGGCAGCAGTATAACCATACATACATACAGGTACAAAATATAGTAACATAAAACAACTGAAATAGCGAATCCTTTAAAATAAACCACAATCAATAACACATCAGGCAGAACATCTACAGCCAGATGTGACTGCCTCCAAGTCAGTTAACATCCTCTTAAAAGCGACCAATGAGACCAGCGTATTAATTTGCATAGATTTCTGTAATTTGTTCCATGAAGAGGGAGCAGCATACCTAAACGCCTTTTTTCCCAGCTCAGTTCTAACCTTTGGAACAGACAGAAGGAAAAAATCCTGTGAACGAAGATTGTAAGTCCCAGTATTATTTACACTGATGTAGGTCAGAAGGTAGGATGGAAGTAGACCTAAAATAGCTTTGTATATGAAGATATACCAATGTTGAAGTCTCCGCATTGATAGAGAAGGCCATTCATGAGTCAAGTCAAGTCACAGTTGATCGTCATGAGTCAAGTCAGGTCACAGCTGATTTTCATGACTCAAGCCAAGTCACAGCTGATCGTCATCAGTCAAGTCAAGTCACAGCTGATCGTCATGAGTCAGGTCAAGTCACAGCTGATCGTCAAGTCACAGCTGAGCGTCATGAGTCAAGTCAAATCACAGCTGATCTTCATGAATCAACTCAAGTCACAGCTTCCATTGCTGAGTCAAGTCAAGTCTCAGCTGATCTGCCAGAGCCTCGTCACGTCTCAGCTGATCTCCCAGAGTCTCGTAACGTCTCAGCTGTTTGTCCCGAGTCACGTCACATCACAGCTGATCATCCAGAGTCACATCACTTTCATTGTTTAGTCTTGCCTTGCCTTGCCTGTTTTCTCGTGTTCTGATTCCTGCCTGTGTTTCTCGGATTGCCCTTTTGTCTCGCCGTTCGGACTCTGTTTGCTCCTGCCTGGACTATTGCTCGTGTTATTGGATTTCCCCTCTTGTCAAGCCCTCTGGATAACGTTTGATGCCGACTGACTCACGCCAGTTTTGGATTACTCTTCGTCTTGCCCTCATATACCTGTTTGCCATTGTCTGAACCTTGCCTGTTTTATGACCACGTCTTTAAATAAAAGCTTTGCAGATGGATCCACACGTCTCTCGTCTCGTCGGCTCCGTTACATAAGGAGCAACGAGGGTGCGACACTAAGCGCTGAAGTAGAGCTGACAGACATGCTCTGTCTCCTGTTGAAATGAGAAGCCAGGCCAACTCGTAATAGCGGAGCCTGACTGTGAGACGGCCTCATTTCCGAGGGGTGAAGAGAAGCCGTTCAGAAGCCGCATATAAATCATCAACAGCCAGCAAATGTTCTTGTTCAGCCCATTACCCCTCGGCTCAATTCCTGCCATGTAGCCCCACACATATTTTTACACACCCATGGACACACAGACACACAAGTAGATGCTCAGCTGTACCTGGATCTGCTTGGCTAGTTTACAGAAAGGGGGAGATGTAGGTTGATGTGTAGAGTTGCAGAATCGCCTGTATATGACAGACTCCAGGTTTCTGCAGCTGCTTACTAATGCTGTCCAGATCAGCACAGCGGCTCTTCCAGAAAGAGATCTCCTCCAGGGGGCCCGAGGTGTCTCCTACGTCACTCACAGATTGAGGGCTCAGCACTGCTTTTATTTGATGTGTCCAGTGGATCATCACCACTGGGAAACAGAAAGAGAGAAAAAAAGAGGGTTTGGGTTTGTGAGAAGCTGCATTCTATTTAATCAAACCAGCAGGTCTGCACTGAATGTTTGGCCACAGAATTCAGCAGAAAGTTTTATTTAAATGTCCATCATTCGCAGAGTTCTACACTCCCTTGCATGTTCTTGCATTAAATATTTTGGCTAATTTTAATGCTTTTAGCAACTAATAAGGGTGTAGTGACAGAATCATGAAAAGTGGGAATTCCATCCCAGAATGGAGCAAGATGAATGCGGTTGTGGATGACTACTCTGCTCCTGAAACTCCATCAAATCTCACTTTAGAGACGACTTTTTGAGGACATGGATGCTGAAGGTCAAGTTCACCCTCAAGAGCATCTCAGCACATCCCATTGGTAATGCTTGTTTTGAAATCTACTGCTATTTGGCATTTTGGCAACGTACAGAACCAGCATTAAATTACTGTTAACTATTGGCAACATTTTACAATGCTGCTTTGCATACAGCAATAGCCTAAATTAATACCTATACCAACATTTGGTGTAGTAAAGTCAGCCAGAAAGGAAAGTCATCTCATAGCCAGTAAGTACAAAAAAATACAAAAACAACAATACAAACAGAAATAATATGCTATATTATTTGTTTGGGGTCAGTTTTGATTGTCGTTTTTTTTTAAGAAATTAATACTTTTATTCAGCAAGGACTCACTAAATTCATAAAAATGACTCTTTTTGTTTTAAATTAAATTATGTTCTTTGTAACTTTCTATCAATCAAATAATGTTAAAAAAGGTTCACAATTTTCACAAAAAAGCACAACTGTTTTCAACATTGATAAAAATAAGAAATGTTTCTTGAACACCAAATCAGTATATTAGAATGATATATGTCATGTGACTGGAGTAATGGCTGTTTTTAATGTATTTTTGATCAAATAAATGCAGTCTTGGTGAGCATGATAGATTTTTAAAAACATTTTAAAAAATCTTACCGACTTTTGAACGGTATATATTAATATACATTAAACTAAACCTGTATAAAGAAAGGGTAACTTCTGACTTCATGTTGACTTTAAGACAGCGGAGAAATTTTAAATAAAAGTGCTTGGAGGACAAACAGTCTTTGCTCTGCTGCCTGCTGTAAAAGACCCTGAGTGAGGTATCATTCATAACATGTCCTGTGGTTTCTTTTTTTTTTTTTAAGTTAGCTTCTAAAATACCTTTTTTCTCCAGCACCTCCAAGTGCCCCCAGTATGTCCCTTTAACCCTGGACCCCTCCAGGACCGCCAAATTTAATAAAGACTCCTTTAACTGTCTTAGAGCAGCATGGCAGTGTTGAATTTAATAAGTCCTTTATTTTTGCCCTTCAGCTGTGGTTACTGTGTAAATAACACTCACAGGCTCTAGCCACGGACTGTCTAGGTATATGAAATTTCCTGCATACGGCATCTTATGTACTTTTCACACCGTTCATTCCTCACAGTCCACTCCATCAGAAATTATTCAAGCCCTTACACACCCATTTACACACGCAAGCACCCATACATACACACACGAGCACAGTGTTATTCTCCAGCCTTCGCACCAGACTCTTGTTCGTGACGGCCACCTCTGGGCGGTGCTGCAGAGCCTCCAGAGGGACGCCCAGCAGTTTATATCTGCTGTCTGTGGAGAAGAACAACAGTTGGACATAAGTAATTCGATCATTGAAAGTCATCCATACAAGCAACACCACGTATAGCATATCATCACATCCATCATGTCACTCCTCATTCTCACTGCTGCAGACAGCAAATCTGGCCCACATTATAGTGCTTTGCATGTTGGTGAAATGAATCAACACCAGAGCATAAAAGGGAAACACAATAAAAGTTTACTGCTACGCTTTTATGCATGTGTGGCACGTGTCAGCCATCACAAACGGTTTTTACGACTACTGTTCGTTTTCTTTGCGGTTTTCTACAGTATCTGCTGCTCCTTCTATGGTGGACATCAGAACGATGTTTGCTGCATCCACTTTAATGAACGTTTAAAGAGTGAAAGGCAGATAAAAAGATAATAGAGGTCTGTCTCATTAAATTTTTGGAAGGAGAAGTCTGATGGAGGAGAAAAAAAAAAAAAGAGCGAGATACAAAATGCGTAGCGTATTGAGAGATGAAAAGATTAAAAGGCACAAGGCCAATGTGTACAAGTCAGCTGGCTGCTTCATTCTGTGACTGCAGTTATGAGACATAGAAAGAAAGAGAATGTAGGAACACAATGACAGCATTTGATTGGCCTTTACAGGGAGAACAAAGACAAGCAAACGGGATACACCAGAGGGAAAATGAGACATCCAAAAAAAAAGTCAGCTGGCTGAGAAGTGAAAAATGTGCATGAGTGTGTATTTGTGTGTCTAATCCTATGGAGTGTGTGGCATTTTTGTGTAGGAGTGGGTATACAGTATCTATATTTATTCAGTACAAATTCCAGCCCAAATTCTTCAGCTTTGGTAAATGAGAGAAACAAATTGGCAAGGCTTTACCTCATGGAGTAAGAATGAACAGAACCGGTGTTGTTATTTTTGGAAAAGGCATGGCTAACATCAACATACCTGTGGCTCTTACTCACTTCTTTTTCATTTTTAACCTGAATTCCCTCTGAATTACACCACTTAGCTAGCTGAATACATCACTGAAGAGCACTTTGTGACCTCATTGTTATTTTTTAACTTATTTAAAACAGATTCAAGGCAAATTTGCGGTATGGCATTTGAATAATCTTTCTATACATCTCCATTGGCTTTTTAAAATGTATTTCTTGGCCCTCAGTCTTAACGCCTTGATGTGCTAAAAGAGGAGAACCAATAGGCAAATTGTTCAAATTGCTGAACGACTTTCTGGTTACCCGGGAGCATTGCAGCAGTGCCTTTCCCCGTGTACGAAGAGCCTGTGATTGGTGGCTGTGCTATTTCTGTTTAGTCAGAGTCGTGCTGCTCTGGGTGATGTGGGTGTGCTGATTGGACTGATGAGCATAATAATTGAACCATCACGGTGCTCCACTGTGCCAGGTGATTACCTCTGAATGGCTGATAGTGTAGAAGCTCAGTCAGATTGCAAAAAAGGAAAAAAAAACACAAAAGCACTGATTCTGAATCAGCTACGCCTATTAAGCCAATGGAGAGCAAATCAAAATACAAAACGGGAATATGATCTCAGGTCAGTAGTGCTTGGCCTTAACCTAATGTGAAAGGAACATATACCTGTATGAAGCAAACCACTGACTGCAATATGTATGAGAGGAAGGATCAATAACATAAATGTGAATTGAAATAGAAAGTGGTAGTAAAAGAAGTCAATGCACTTCAGTAAGCATGTATGTAAATAATGAACCACCCAGGCACCCTCTTTCATTACTTTTTTAATGAAAAAGAAATTGCTGTGCGACATGTTACAAAATTATTTTTGAAAGAGTTGTTAATCAAAGACTGCATGTACTTTAAGCAGTTCCTTACTATACATGCACTATAAAAATAATTTTTCAAAATTGTAAAGCAGATTTTCTGGAGTATGTTTTATAAGAAAATGCTATTTCAGGCTTAATACTTAAAAATATAATGCTTAATTCAATTTGTTAATTGTTTTTCTTTGTAATTATTTGTCCAATTTACAAGCATTTTCTGAAAACATTACAAAAAAAAAAAAAAAAAAGATTTTTCCCCCCCAATGTACACGATTTTAAAACTGCCAAGACACCCTCCATGGCCCCCTTTTCAACTGTTATTTTTGCATTTTAAGACATCTATTTCATGCTGTGCCAACTATAAAGTCACAATAAATCACATGCAAGTGTATACAGGAAGTTACTGCTACCATCTGAGGAGGGCCCACACTAGATGGCGCTGTGACTGTCTGTCATTACCTGTAAGTTTGCTGAGGAAGGGGTGCAATAGTTGTTCTTGGTGGTCTCTGGCCAGGCAGTGCTGAGGGTGACCTGAGGGGTGTGAACGCCGTTCATCAGCCTGAGCAGACCCTCAAGTGGGAAAGAGAAGATGCTGGTAATTCATGTTTTTGAGTGCTAATGGATCACCAGAGGTCATCACACACAGTTTACCAATGAGATCGGTGGTATTCTGGCAAGTCACCAGATGCATTAGAAATGAACGCAAAGCATGAAGAATGCATTTATTGAGAAACCTCTGCATGGTCCTTCATTAAATTGAAGCTCAAAATATCATTATAAAAATAAGCATGCACAACCCCTGAATAATCTTCACAGTCTTTATGAGATTGTGACACAAAAGGCTCTGATTAGGATGTTAAACGTCATTTCTCGAAATAGTGCTGCAGCATACCTGAGCTGGTATGGCATAGACCACGCGTAGGCCGGTGAAAGGGTGATGGTAGACAATGAGAAGCCTGACAGAAAAGTTGGAGATGAATTTATCCAAGGCTTGCTCACTTTCCTCTGTCCAGGACTCCTTTGATATACCACTCAATACTAAATGCCGTTTAAATGCTTCTCTCTGGTGGAAAAAGATCAGTGAATTATAACCATTCCAAGTATTTTAAATAAATATTATTTTTATTTTGTTCAAACAATCATTCAAAAGTTTGGGGTCAAAATGTTTTTGAAAGAAGTCTCTTACACTCACCAAGGATGCATTTATTTGAGAGAAAAACTGTAATATTGTGAAATATTATTACAATTTAAATTAACTTTTTTCTATTTTAATATATTTTAAAATGTAATTTATTCCTGTTGTGGCAAAGCTGAATTTTCAGCAGCCATTAATCAAGTCTTCAGTACCCCACCCCATTTATGGACTGGTTTATCTGTCATTGGGCTGTCCTTCAAATGCATCCCACATACAATTTACACAGCAAAAATTCTGCTGTACTCACCTCCAGTGGTGGACGAAGTACACAAATCAAGTACTTGAGTAAAAGTATAGATACGTATAATAAAATATAACTCCAGTAAAAGTAAAAGTACTCAGTTTTCAGTTTTACTCGAGTGAAAGTACAAAAGTACTTGATTTTTTATGTACTTAAGTAAAAAGTACTGATAGATGAATATTCATTTTGCAGTTTTATATAGGCTACTTTTATCATTTAATTTTATATTAGCATATATTTTTTTATAATCCTATTGCTCAAAATACCTGGGATTTTACCAAAATAACCAATAAGGAAATAATGAATATAATAAGGAAAATATCATTATATTTTCATAAT
>NW_015547653.1:147117-170998 GCF_001515605.1 Sinocyclocheilus anshuiensis
TATATATATAGTAGTCTTTTTTATATGGTGTAACACTATTAACAATGTAGCAACTACAGTACATTTTTTTGTCACTGGTCATGTGGCAGGGCATATGCGATGAGAGTATGAGCTGATTTGAATGAACAGACTGGCCAAACTGGATGAAACATGATATGGCGTAACATGAAATTATATGGTGAGACAGTATTTCGCTTGTCAAACTAGATGAAAAAAGTCCATCAAAACCCCCATCATTCTCGCAGAAGTTGCGTAGCATAACACATCACATTAATAATTACTAGACTTATCTCTCTGTTAAAAGCGTCACATAACTACCGTAAACATATTGATATTTGTCTAAAGGGCTAATGTCCGTGAATGTGCATTACTATAACAAATGTCATTACAACCAGCTCACCAGCTGCTTTTTCTACAGGGTCTCCCAGCAGGGGCGGACACACTGAGCCACTGCATGTAAATGCCATTGCCTTTTTCCAGCCACAGGGCTCTGATTTGGTGCTACATCATTATCAATTATTATCGTTTTCATGATTCTTTGATTAATAGGAAGTTTAAAAAAAGAACAGGATTTATTCCAAACAGAAATCTTTTGTAACATTACAAATGTCTTTACTGTCACGTTTATGTGTCCTTAATAAAAATATTATCCATCTATCTCTATAAAAAGGCCTATATAATATATATATATATATATATACACACATATATACAGTGGGTACGGAAAGTATTCAGACCCCCTTCAATTTTTCACTCTTTGTTATATTGCAGCCATTTTTCCAGCCACAGGGCTGTAATTAATTCTATTAACCTCATTGATGAAAGGACAGAGATGCTGTAAGTTCGCTGGCTGGCTCTGCCCACATGCCCCTCACTTTCTCAGTCATTTCTTCCTCCCGTCCTATTTGCATCAGCCATCATTTGTGCCTAGGTGTTATCTATCTTGTTTAAGCTAAAGACCTCGCCATGCCTATGCATGAGCCTGTAACGGAAATTACAGTTCAACAATATGCTTCTCTTCTTCCTCTATACTGAAGACCATTGGGTGGAATTTAACAATATTTCTCGCACTAACTTGCTGCCGTCCTCCGGATTTGTGTGATCGATGATGAGGTCTAATATGTGAATGGGCCCCAAACAAGAACTTTAAGTCCACAGAGCATGTGGAGAGCAGATGAAATATTCACTCACATCATTATAACTCAATAACGCCGATATGAAAGCACTGATTAGTAAGCCAGAACCGCAGGCGCGAGACTCAAGCGAGGGAAAAATTATAAATTGCAGATTATAATCAGATAAGAATCCCAATCATTGTGAGGTGATTTATCAGTGTCTGTGCCTAAAGGCTCGTAATTTAGCATGCATGAGTGAATTACCAGCCGTTTTGTGTAGGAATTTACTTTATCTGCTGAAATATCCACCTCTGAGACAGGCTTCTCTTTCTCAACTGGAAAAAAAAACACAAACACATAATGCAAAAAATAATTCAAACCACCAACTAAGTTCAGATTAGAAAACATTTTGCACCACAGTTCAGGTCTAGCTAGGTCAGCTAGGTTGTTGAAAGCAGAATAACAAAATTATGGTTCTTCTGCAAGAAATTTTGTTTTACATGGTCCCCAAAAACACAACGGATCAAAAAATGAATAAGTAAAAACATATCAAGCAAAAAGTGCCAGGATGCCAAAATGTGAATACAAAAAAGAAGTGTGAAAATATTCACAAATATACAATGGTGACAGATGCAGAGGTCCTACAATTAGATCGCACTCAAAAAATGCACTACTTGTTGGCTTTCCAAAAAAAATAAAGTAGAAAAAAAAAAAGGAAATGAGCGTGAGTGCATTAGATGTTAGTGTTGAGTGGCAGTTAAGGAGATTTGTGTCACATTTTTTGATGTTTAATAACTCTGCACCACTGTACCGTTATGCTGACACTTTTGGCACCATTTTAAATACATAATGACATCAAACTCGATGCATTTTTCAGCATAATGTAAATAACTGGCAGATCAAAGAGCTGCTTGTACAGTATTTACAAGTGGGAGGGCAAACACTAGCAACACTAAGTAGCTTGTTTCTGTTTCATACCTCCAACCTGGGGACTGGTGTGGAGGATATGCGTTTGCTCTTGGAGTGACCTTTCCCTGAATCGGACTGCATGGACATGCTGGAAGATGAATGGGCAGGCTGGGGGGTCGCTGGGTCAGCCATCCTGAGAGACTGATACCTCTGTGGGCACTCTTACCTTTCAGTAAGAGCAAGGCAAAGATATAGTCAGTCACACAATAACCACATACTCTATTTTCAGTGGTGTTCGCTAAAATAGGTATCACTGTTATTATTGTTTTTATATATGGTTCGGAATATGAACCAACCTCTAAATTTAAGCATTAAATTTGGGCACATAACTCATCCCATCCTGTCTGTGCTATAAACATGAACTATACCTTAAATAATACAGCATGTCAAAGATAGGACAGTGTAAATGAGAAACAATAAAGCTGGGAAAAAAATATTTTGGAGGAGAATCCAAGCCAGAGCATCTTGCAACCTACAGTAATTACCAAAATGTGTTATTTTACATTTTCAATTCATCAAAAAAGTTGTAAATCACAGTTCAGGGCTCCAGACTGCGACCATTTTTTGTTGTGAGCGGTCGCACTGGCGCGACCACCGCGTTGTTAAAAAAAAAAAAAGTTTCGAAAGCGAAACTAAACCGCGCTACGTTTCAGCTGCGCAGCGCGGACCGTTTATCAGCTCGGACCGCGACGTAAACAAACTGGTCCGAGCTCAGAACAGCTTTACTCGGGAGCCAAAGCTGATTTCGCGACTCGGTTACGGCACAGATGCAACAGTGCTGCGAGATCCAGTGAGAAGCGTTTAAATTCGCCGCACAATGACAAGGTAATGCTAACTGTAAACATGGTGTTGTGGTAGAAATAGTCGAATGCATTACATCATTCATTTCAGGGTTTGTACAACCGTTTGAGAGAGAAATTCAAGCATTTTTCAATTACTTTAGAGCATTTCACACAACTATTTCCAGCACTTTAAAGCTCTAAAATGATCCAGCTTGAATGTTATTTTTAATGGGATGACCAAAATATAGCCTACTTTGTGGTAATCAAACACTTATGTAAAATTTAAAAAAAATACATAAAATCACAATTATACCCAGTAGACGGCAGCAGAGGACCACTTATTGGCTTATAAGTCATTCATTTCTACTTTTTCCTCTATATTTTGAAATGATAAAATAACTATTATAAAATATCAAATCATCAAGAAATCAGATTTTGTCAGAATTTTACACTTTGTGTATGAAATAAGAAAAGTCACAAAGTGCCTTGAAAAACAAACTTCAATTTGCTACTAAATCACACATAATCACTGAAGTTGGTCAGTTCCATATACTAGAAGAATAATGGTACATTTAATAAGAGTGGAATATATAATTTTTCTATATAAAAATTAGATTTTGCACCTGTTACTGTAAACAAAAGTAAATTTTGTATGCGTCAACTCAAGCTTAGTGCTTTACTGTCAAATCTGTATAAACAAACAAAATAAACAAGAAATTAACATGTAATATTATTAGTAACTACACTTATTCATGCAAAACAATAGTAATTTTATGATTAAATTATCTATATTTTAATACTCCCGCACAGCGCTACCAAATCTGCTCCTGGCGCCACCATCTGTAGAACTTAGTGGAGCTGGTGCCACTGCTCTTAAATGTTAGTCTGGAGCCCTGCAGTTCACAGTTTACATAAAAATATAAGCAGCACAACTGTTTTCAACATTGATAATAATATGAAATGATATTGAAAGATATAACACCAACATGTCATAAATTTCTTTTTTTTAAACTGAATCACTGAGTTGGAAAAAGGATCACCCCCTTCCAAAAAATGACTTGTAAACTCAATCAGGTGTGGCTACTCACCTTCTCAATGGCACACAAAGCCATTTGACTTTCAACTGTGATCAGCTGTGTGGTCATTCTGATTAGCTCAGCATGAAAAGAGCTTTCCTGGAGCATTTCAATCCTTGGTAGTGCAACAGAAGCAAACAAGCAACTATGGGTGGCAAGGCACTGTCAAAAGATCTCCGGGATAAAGTTGTGGACAGGCACAAGTCAGGAGATGGATAGAAAAAAAAATTCAAAGGCTTTATCAATGCCTAAAAGCACAGTGAAGTCTGTTATTCAGAAGTGGAAGGTATTTGATACAACACAGACCCTCCCTGGATCAGGATGTCACTCCAAACTGGATGAAAGAGCCAGGAGGAAACTGCTGAGAGAGGCCTACAGCAACTCTAAAGCAGCTGCAGGAATTTATCACAAAGCATTGTGTGCATGTGACAACAATATCACAAATTCTCCACAAATGTGGCTTGTATGGGAGGGTTGCAAGAAAAAAGCCAAGAAAGGACTCATGCAGTCACGACTGAGCTTTACCAAAACACACCTTGAAGATTCTGAGGCAGATGAGACTAAAATTGAATTATTTGGCCTCAAGAGGAGAAAAAGGTGAATGTCCTTGCTACAGTAGTCAGAGCCCAGACTTAAACTCCATTGAAAATCTGTGGAATGATTTGAAGACTGCAGTCCACATATGGTCACCATCAAATTTAACTGAACTTGAGAAGTTCTGCAAAGAATAAGAGTGAAGAGTGTTAAGAAGAGTGGGCAAATATTTCAAAGTTAATAGAGACATATCCCAACAGACTAAAGGCTGTAATTAAAGCAAAAGGTAGTTCAACAAAATACTGACACAAGGGGGTGATCCTTTTGCCAACTCAGTGATTCTGTTTTTTTTCTGACATGGTGTTATATTGTTCACTTGGATGTTATAAGTTGTACTGAGTAAATACAGCTGGATAACTGTGTCTGTCTTCGTTTCAGGCTGCAAAGCAACAAAATGTGATTATTTTAAGGGGGGGGTGATTCTTTTCTATATCCACTAAATTAGAATGTTTTTTGAACGATCATGTTACAATGAAGACTTGAGTAATGACTACTGAAAATTCAGATGTGCTATCAAAGGAATAAATTACCTTTTAAAATATATTAAAATAAAATAAAAAAAATTTACTGTATTTTTAACAAATAAATACAGCCTTGGTGAGCATAAAATGTGTCCTGACTTATACAAATACGCACAAATAAATGTGCACATATAGATTTGACAGTAGGGAAGGTTCAATTACAAGATGTGCTCACCATCCTAATGATGCCTCATCAGTTGCCTAAGAGCTCTGTGATTTCCCCAGATACCATTCTTGGTCCAAGTAAATAAAAGCAATGAAGAACAGGGGCAGAAGCAAGCAGGCATTTTGAAGAACCTTTTTAGCTTAGGTGTGCTACCAGTCTCCAAGCACCACAATATTACGTTCTGTCACGGTCTCTTCCTAGACAGATGATATGGATAAATCTGCCTTGCTGGAGCTGCCTCAGTCAGGAAGCGAGAGCAAAAATATCTAGCTCATAAACTATTTATTTTTTCCAAGCTGATGTCTCTCCCTCCCTTTCCACATTTAGTTGTCAACACCAGTAGACCCTCCTTCTTTATTGAAGCTTTGATTCGGTTCCCAACTTGTCAGTTTTGTTGAGTGCTGTATGTAATAAAGCAGACAGTTTGGAGGCAATACAAAAGGATGAAAAGGTAAGACAGGGAGTCTGTGAGTAATGGAAAACATTCAAAACGGCAGATCCCGTCAGATCAGATGAAATTCGGAAGGCAGCAGGTGAGTTTGATCAGTTAAAATAAGTCTGTGAGCCACACTGCATCAGATGAAATGACAAAGCCAAGACTGTGGGAGACAACAGGCGGATTATAAAGGACTTTAGGAATTTAGGCTCTTTATTGAATCCAATTATAAGGTTTTAAAGATCTAAATCTGATCCTGTGAGATTATTATCTTTCTTCATTCTTCATTTACGGATTGATTGTCGACTGTAGGGTTATTTTACTGTATATCAATTAAGCTGTTAGAAAAGTTAAATTACACTAGTTCTCCTGAAGCACATTCAAAATAAGACATCAAATATCAAAATAAATACGTAACAAGTTAAATAAGGCACGTTAGTGCTAAAATCTCAGGTAACAACCGTTTGTTTTGAAAAATAACTGGCGTCTTAGCTAAGATTCAAATAAACAAGCAAAATATCACTCTTACCTCTGAATTATTTCCTCTGACAGCGTCTTCCACCGTGTGAAGTTAAATATAGCACCATATAAATAACTAAAAATGCCTAAAGTCAAAGCTTTTAAACAGTTTCAAGGCGGAAACGCCATCCAAACACTGCTGCGCATGAGGACTCTGTGGACGCGTCTCCATGGAAAGAGCGCACAACGCTGGCTTTCTCTGCACGGATATTACGTGGGCCTATGGGTATTACTACGTATGTCATTGACGCTTTAATTGAAAACACAAAACACTGGTTGTATATAATAATAACTGTAATGCTTATATTTTGGGGGAATATGAAAAACATTTGTGCTCGGTGGGTCAGAAAATTGAAACACCCTCAACTGTATTTAGTACAGAAGACGAACTGTATGTTGATATGTGAAATTCTGCAGGGAACGTCGGAGAGCGTCGTGTGGGAACGTAATGACATGTGCCATTAATCGATCTATGTACCTACTATAATATGTAAAACGGGAACATGAAAGGAATATTCTAAAAGCAACTCATGTAAACACCTTAATCATAATATCGTTTTATTCAGATTAAGGTAAATAATTAGATTACTGATGTCCATGTAAACGTACTCAATGTTTCACCTTCAGTAGATGTGTGTTAAATAAAAACCTACTGGAATGGCAGCATGTTTATTATGTTAGCTTATAATACTCTAGTGTTACACATGGCCTTGTCTCAGAGAGAAATTATTATGATTCTTTCTCAAGCACCTATGACACACTGCCTTACTTAATTAAAAATAGCTCAAGGATGCATTAAACTACTGAAACACAGAATATGGGTGAGAAAAGACATGTTGATTGTGACTACTGTTTAGTTAGTAATATATATATATATATATATATGAATAGACCACAAAACAGCCTTTGTGGATTCAAAGTTCAAGCACTGTCCTACACATCTTTTAAAACCCAAAATATTTGTATGTAATTTTTATCAGTTTTCTTGCCACTCTTAAAATGGCTCTGAGTGCAAATGGACAAGCTGTACGATTCGTACAAGTCACCTGGGAGCTGATCTGTGAGGCTCCATTCACTCTTTGTATGTACGTACAGCAACTCAGATGGTGCACAAATCCCCAGATGCCATTTTCATTGCCTTTTTTCTGCATCAAAATGGTGAGGAGCAGGACTTTGACAAAAGGCAGCAATGGGAGTTCAAGTTCATGGCTCAGGTCTATAATCTTTTATTTAAAAATGGGAGATTAAAGATGATACCCTCTAAACCCACTGGATGAAGAAGGTGCACTTTCAGTCTCTGATCATGTCAGATTATCACACTCATTCAACCTCCACCCATAATGCATTTCACTTTTTGATTATAGACACAGACACACACATAGGCGTACACACCCTACATTTCTCCCTCTCACCATGCACACTCCATTGAGATATATGGCTTGACAGAGCCCCTCTGAGAATCTGAGTGCAAGTCAAACTTAATTTCCCTATTGGGATCTAAAATGCTCCCCGTAATGCTTCGGCAAACAGCTTTGCATTGCTCACTGGATTGTCTTCTGCTATATATATATTAAATTATGTGCTAATGCAACTTTTGGCACAAAAATATCATCCTCTTGAGCAGTGAAAAAGAAAAATAGGCCTGAAATAATAAATGGGAGGCAAAAGAGGTATGATAATTTTTTGAATATTAATTTAAAAGTAACAGGTTTTAGTGGTTGCTATTATGGACAACAAAGAGAGAGCAATTTTTGCTGATTATTGCTGCTGAAAATGGCCAATTATTGTCGTGATTTGGGCTGTACTAATCAGTCGGACCGGGAAAAACATATGGAGTACTATAGACTGCCAAAAGTTATAACAAATCAAGGAGAAGTGTGCAAAAAACTGTCTGAGGAAAGACATGGAAGTTGTGACATTTGCCAAGAATGGTAACCCATACTCAGAATTTGTGTTCTGCATTCAACCCACCCAAGTGCACACACACAGCAGTGAGTAGTGAACACACACACACCCGAAGCATTGGGCAGCCATTTGCTCCAATGCTCAGAGCAAAGAGAGCACTGTACATTCACTTCCCCACCTACAACTCGTGCCGGTACTGAGACTCGAACCTGCGACCTTTGGGTTACAAGTCAGACTCCGTAACCATTAGGCCACAACTGCCTGTCTTTAGTTTGTCAACATATCGTGCCCTTTCCTGCTTACTAATTCCTTCTCTATATGATTTAGCAGCTTCCACACTTTTTTTCCCATGGTTTAGACATCATAAATTAGTAGAACAATGTCTTCAGTAGTACATTAACCGTGCAATCCATTCTGTTGTTTACATCAGAGTATCTCCAATATGGCCGCGCATCCGGGTAACTGACCAAATCGTGAGATAGGTGCAAACGCACTATTGTCTTGAAAAAGGTGGGCGCTAACAAGTGGCTAAATATGACTACAAAGGTTTTGGGGGACATTAATTGTCATCAACACCGAACAGATAAACTCATCTACTCACTAGTCTGCTTCCACAGCCTCACTGTGTTTTTAATTGTGCTCTTGCAAGCTATTCTAACTCAAACTTTCAGGGAAATTTTTTCTTAAATAAAGAGTGAAAGAGTTGTCGGAAGCTTAATTCTAGTAACGTCTAAGTCATGCGACCATGGTGTAGTTTGTTTATAGCCTACATTTAGCTTATCTATATAGCTATAGCGAATGGATTTAAGCTTCAAAATTCATAAAAGTTGTGTTCATGTATGAAGATTACCATGATAGACGAAATGTATAAAGGTGCCGTCACATTTGCTGTTGCTCAGCAAAATTTTGCAAGTGAAATTCCAATTGTATTCAGTCATTCCAATGGGAATCCACACAATCAGGAGTTTAGAGTGAATGCGAAAAAATTCCCATTGCAGATTTTGTTCAAATTTCAAGTTGGTCACTTGAATTCACCACATTGACCAACAGAAAGCTGCTTGGTTTGAAAGTGAATTCTGTAATTTATATTTTGCTACGCTATTGACTTAAAACAACGGACCTCTTTTTGCCATCAAAATTACGCTAATATTGCTAATGTATCCACATCCTAAAAAGTCATGCATTTGTTGGTCACAGAGCTTATTTTCTGCAATAATCCAAAAGCCGATGGAAAAACCCTACTAGGTTTTTGTTGAGGGAACCAGGGTGATATGCTAACTTCTGGTTAGCCTACAAAATTACATCACTGAAGCATTCTATACATACGGGTGAGTAGCTCTCAGCAGGAAGACACGCCATATAGTTCTGATTTGAATGAATTTGACTGAAATAGAATGTGAGCATGAATCATGCATTCATCACGAACAGGGCCAAACATCTCATGTTCCTTATGTGGACAAATGTACAATGCATTTACACTTTTTTCCATCTAAAAGAATCCATCTATGCCCTTCCATAACCCCCTTTTACCCGCAAACACAGTCGGTCTGTAAAAATAATAGCCCTCTAAAAATGTGTTTCCAGCGCGGGGAACCGAAGCATTCTGAGGTAATCAAATAAAACTGCCCTCAAAGCTTTTAATAAAACATGGCTGTGTAGGGACATTCTTTTTTTAAGATTAATGGCAGAAAGGGGATTCTCTTTTTTTCCACTCGTTCCTTTTATTTCTCAATAATTCATTTGCGAAGGGACGAAACTAACAGTTTGTGTTTATGTGCGGTATTGGCTGAAAGAACCGTCGCTGAGAGGATGAGAAATCAGTCGGGCCACCACACATTTTCCAGCGGCCCTTAATTAGTGTCTGCGCTTAAAAGGCCTGACGGTTCCAATATCACAGCTACTTTTAATATCTCTGGCCCAGTCGCTCATGTGATTATCAGACAGGGGTTGGATAAGGATACAGTACTTTGGCCATTTTTTATAACATAGTTATTCTGTTTCATTTTATGTTTTTTTTTTTTAGAGGTTTCTACTCTGGAGAATTTAAATGAATAAAGCACTCCGTAAAATGGAAGCTGATTAATACGCTCATTGAAACATTAAAAGCCTTATTACCTTGTAAACCCACCTTGCAAACAGCTTTATTGGCTTAAGATATTACATTTTTACTTGTTTTGCTTATTTATTTAATTTTTGGGTGCACTAAGTATATTTAATGCACCGCTATAACCCAAAGCCATATTACAAGCACTTCTACAAAACACTACTTTACAGTACAGTCATTTTCCCCAGTCATGCACAGCTGAGCTTTCCCTTTTACCACAGTGATAACAATAAAAAGTCAACAAATGCTGGGGTCCAAAATAAACATGTAAATTCTTGCAAAATCATTGCATGATTTGTACACCGTTTAACTGGTATGAAGTGGTACGACCGTGGCCTTCATTGATTGCGGCAGGCATTAAAAGATTAAAAGGTTTTTCATCTGTCTGCGTTGTTGATGGCAGTCTCGAGTCATTAGCGCATTAGCATTAAGCCTACCCCATCAATAACAGCCCAGGTGAGTGATCCGGCTCCCCGAGAGAGTGATCCCGGGGCGGGGACAATGAAGCCAGCTTAGCCCTTGCTCTTCTGGAGTCCCTCATCAGCTTCGATAAGTCTGTCCAGGAAGATGAATCAGCTATAGTGGGAGAAATTAAGAGAGAGATGAAGTGAGGCAGAAGAGAGAGAAAGAGAATGAGAATAGGGACCTTCCTGTGTCAGAGCCGAGGTTAGGTGACATCTTTCAGATGAATGAGTGAAGATAATGTGAACTTAAAAAAAAAACACGTTACTATTAGACATTGAAATGTTTACCAGTGGAGCCTGCAGCTGTGCCTACCATGAGCTCATCGACTGACCTGAGAAAGATTTTGGAATAGTTCACCCAAACATACCATCCATGATGTAGATGAGTATGTTTCTTCATTGGAACTGATTTGGAGAAATTTAGCATTACATCACTTGTTCACCAAAGGATCCTTTGCAGTGAATGGGTGGCGTCTGAATGAGCGTCCAAACAGCTGGTAAAACATAACAATAATCCTTAAGTATTCCACATGACTCCAGTCTGTCAATTAATGTCTTGTGAAGCAATAAGCTGCGGGTTTTTAACAAATTATTGTGATGTTTTTATCAGCTGTTTGAACTCTCATTCTGATGGCACCCATTCACTACAGAGGATCCATTGGTGAACAAGTAAAGCAAAATTTCTCCAAATATGCCCCAATGATGAATCAAATGCCTTTACATCTTTTGTGGCCTAAGGGTGAGTAGATTTTCAGAAAATGTTCATTTTTGGGTGAACTATTCCTATAATTATACAATAATTATCCTTTTGAGTCAGTTCTTTCTTTTCACTAAACTGACCAAACAGGTTTGCAAAACGGTCTGAATTGATTTGCATTAATTTGGACTGCTCTCTCTCAGAATTATCTGAAGCGATTTTTCAGTCAGTTAATAATCAGTGCTGGATGAACTGGATATTCACCTACAATTAAAGCTACTTTTGGATAGGTAACTTTTAGAAAATGTAGCGGTCATGTAAATAAACAGCCATTTGCTTCAAGTGTTTTTGTGTCCACCTGCACTGTTGTCCTATATGAACATATCCAGATGGATGTCTGGGTGGATGACTTTCATTGCTTTTTGCTACATTCATGTCAGTCTTAAAAGGTTTAAAATGCATCTAGATACTCTTTCATTCTGCGGAGGTGTACTGTTGCTCTCATTGATCATGTGGTCTCAAATAGTCTCAAGTCTTTAAAAAAAGTGCAAAATATTTTATATATTATAGAAAATGAAAACATCTCTTTTAACATTAGCATATATTGAGTTAAACTTTATAATTTTTTGCAAAAATCCCCTCCGTATGTGTACCCTCAGATAAAATCCTGTAGGCACCCCTGGTGTTTACATGTCGACATCGGTTGTAGTCCCTTTGCGTTGCAGTGTAAGAGTGTGTGGTGTGTCTGTAGGTGAGTGTGATTTTACCAAGTACAACATGTTCCTGGATCAACATCCTTGTTGATCCTGGAACATCATTCCAATCAACCAATCAGAATTGAGAGATAACTTTTCAAGAAATGTCAGTTTTAGACTTACAATCAGGATCAGGTGCTTCTACACCCTTGTTAATCAGCTATCATTTCCCTCTGATTTTAGGAATAAATTATGGGTAAGGTTAGGTTTAGGGGAGGGGATTGGGCTAAGTCTGTATTTTTGGACAGTAATGTTGATCCAGGATCAACAAAAGATGTTGATCCAGGAACATGTCTTACTTGGCAAAATCACGGTGACCATGTCTGTATGAATGAGTTATGTCAGTGTGTCGATATGAGTGTAGTTGACACCCACCACATTGGCTCCAGAGCTTCCCACTGACGATCTCTTCGCAGTGCACGTCTATCACTGTGAGTGTTGCTGTCAGTCAGTGTCTCTGCTGTGAATGGCTTGCAGACATAGAAACACGTGTACTGTACTAGTGTATTCACTGGAGTCCTAACTGACCACAAGCACTTCACACTGGGTCTTTTAAATGTAACTAGATCATTAGGCCCACATAGAATCTGCACACTGATTGGAACAGGATTTTGGACCATTGAGATTTCACTGGGTAGGGCTACAAATTGTAACACTGCAAAATAAACATCAAGTGACTGGACACAGGTGGCTGACATACAATATTAAATTCAAATATAATTCCATTTAATTTGACCTAAAAAAAAAAAAACAATCACTCATTGTTGAGGGACACACAAATAGGCTAGAAGATACTTATAGGCAATTTTTCAGTAACAAGTCTGTCTTTTTGTAGTTTGATGGCTTGAATGAAGCCTTGACTACATATAGAAAAAAATCATAATAAAAGTTCCCTTTTCTAATCTTGTTTTTATTTACCAACCTATAAACTAGGGATGCACAATATTTTGATACTGATAAGCCAATAATTATTTTAATATTATGGTCAATAACTGATAAATTGCATTGGTAAAAATTGTTTTAAAATTGATACATTGATAAACTACTAGTTTATTTTATTAGTATAAAAATAAACTGTAAGTGAATGATAGAAGACAGCAAGGGTTATAAAAAATATATATACAGATATCAGCATGCACAAATAAAATACCAAAACTGATAAATTAAAAATCTCTAATCTGATGTGTGACCCTCTTTCAACAGAGATGTGACTATTTCACTCAAAAAGGCAGCTGAACTCTTTATTAAATTAACCCAAACTTTTAATTAATAAAAACAAGTTGCAGGGATACACAGAATTTGAGTAAAACATTCAAATTCTGTACAAATCTGCAATGCTTTCTGCAGAATTCGGTGGGAGCAGATTCAGTGCAGGTCTATATATCAGTTTAATCACATCCTGTATCTGTATTACAAGTACAATGTAACATGTGTCAGCACATAAGACCAATAGGTGGAAGACAGTGGATCTGAAGTGGATAAGTAGATCAGTTTATTGTCAATACCTGCAGGTCAGCCATTTATGGCGCTTTTCCACTGCATGGTACGGCACGGTACAGCTCGGTACGGTTCACTTTTGGGGGGTTTTCCACTGGGTACAGTACTGGTACCTGGTACTTTTTTTTTAGTACCACTTCGGTTGAGGTTCCAAGTGAACCGTACCGTTACCAAAACGTGACGTGTAAACTCTGCTGATCACGGATTGGCCGGAGAGAATCGTCACTACCTGCGTCACTGAACTTGTGACACAAACACAAAAGAAGCGCTAGATTTAAATCAGCACAGCCAGCGAAAACGCAAACCATGCCGAGCCGAACCGTGCCGTGCCGAGCCGTACCGAGCCAAGTCGTACCACACAGTGGAAAAGCGCCATTAGACTCTTCAGCCAACTGTCAGTGCCGGAGGGTGAAGTACTTTGGTTCTATAGCTCATCGTGAATTGCAGGGCCGTCAGTGTGATCCAGTGCACCTATCATGAGCAATGCCCCAGTGCTGTTGTCCCTGACTAGTATAATGAAGGAATGATCTGCATAGAAGATTTTTGGCTTCTCCACGTCCTCATCCTCATGCATACTGTCCTTGCTGCCAGACTCAGGGGCCAGCTCAAGGGACGTCCAATGCAGCACAGCTCCCAAGTGAAGCTTCCCCTGTCCCAGGCTTGATGCAGTGGAGAAATCAGCTGATGTCTCGTTCCAAGCATCTACCAGGCCTAATGCAGCTAGCTGTTTCTGAGTGAGAGTAAGGAGAGAAAAAACAGAAGGAGAGAAAAAGAGTGCAAGAAAACAGTGAGAATTTAATGTATTTTCATACAAAATGATTTCTGATTCAGAAGGCAGGTGAACACTAGACCCCAAAATCCTTCTCTGCTCCAAATGACTAAGATGGTGCGAATCAATTATGCAGACTACAATAAAAGAAAAAGCTCAAATATGAGCCAATAGAGACCTTGAAAAATTAAACATTCATGCCCTTTTATGACTCCCAATGGTGGAAATGAAAACACACACACACACACACACTCCTCCTCAGACAGGTAGAAAGGACAAATGAAAGCAAAACATAAAGAGTGTCACTGTAAATCAATAATGTTTCAAAAAATCGGTTGTTTCCCCTCTTCATTGTCTCCGCTTTATTTTAAAGGCATGACAGATGCCCTTGTTGGCGGTGCAGGCGGTACAAAGCATGCGACAGGAGCTGAAGACGGTGGCCGAGGGAGAGCTGCTTATGAATAATTTAAAAAAGCTCTCTCTGACCTCAGCCCGCTTTTGTTTTCCTTTCAGATATATGAATTTGGCAGAAAGATGCTCGCTGACAGGTAGTTTATATTCCCCCTGGATGAGAACCTGGATAAACGACAGTTACCCGCATAGAGAGAGAGAGAGACTGCGAGAGAGATGGCGAAATGAGGAAGAGGAGATAATAAGTGAACTGCTGTGGGAAGATTGAGAGACACCCAACGTGTTTGTGAAAGCCGAGACCGAATGGCAAGTGCTTTAACTGAATGATTAAGCACTCTCGCCTAAATGACTATTGTAATTAAAACGGAGCACATGCACACTCTATCTTGTTGCAAAAATTATGCATGCTCACTGGGAATGGCTGAGCTGGCGTGCTAGCTAGATTTGTGCAAAATTCAGAATTTAAGAATTGGCTCCAAATTAATGAATAAGTTGGAACTCTAATTGAATTGTCCTCACCTGACAGGAAGTTAAATTGGAATGTGCATTAGAATGACATGTATGCATTCTGGGAAATGAAGAGTTCTAAAAAACTTAAAACAAGGTTTTGTCAAATTTGCTTTTCTAGATAATAACGTAAAAGTTACAGTTGTATGAATTCATCGGAATTCCATTTTATTTTTAAATTCAAACTCGAATTCATCGGAATTCCATTTTATTTTTAAATTCAAACTCGAATTGCAATCAAAGACTGTATATACCAAGACGGTAAGTGCAGCCCTCACTTTCAGCAGAATAAGGGGGTGTTCAGACAGAACACGTTTTTGTATTCCACTGGTTCTGCTGGTTTTCCATTGTTTTTCCTGTGTAAATGAACGTCTTTGACTTTTGTACAGAGTCTCACACATGACATGGCATTCTAAAAGCACAGTGCGCAAGTTAAAATAAGTTTGACTTTTTAAAAACATCATGAGACCTTTTTTTCCCCCAATCCACCGGACCAACATGAAATATATGATTTTTTTTTACGCTATTTGAGCACAAGAAACTACATTTATCGGACAGTTCGTGTCAAGGTTTTATTTTTAATTTGAAAAATGTTATTTAAATGTGAGTTTGGCAATCAGTTTTTGAGATATCACTATTTTACCATTCAAGTAGATAGGAGTTGGTCTCACATGCCTAAAATAGCTGCCCGGAGGCATTGCAAATATGGTCACTGAGTGAACTGACTTTTCTTCAAAAGGGACTTTGAAGTAATTCTGCATCCTGTTTGCTACCTCAATTCAAATTCAGCAATTAAAAGGCATTCTCAATTCAATTCTGAATGGGTGCACAACCCTGGCGCTGGCATAGGCATAGTGATTTGAATCAGAGGTTTTTAAAGGAGAAAAAAGGTGGAAAACAAGAGAAAGATGGACAGAGAGTTTGATAATGAGGCAGAGAGGTGGGGGAGGCTGTCATCTGCACTAACACTGTTCAACCCTCTGCGGTTCTCTCTCTCTCTCTCAACAGTCTCAGCACACACCTGCACTAATGCACTTCTATTGTCCTCATCCATTATTCTCCTTCTCCTACATCTTTCCTCCATCACTTCATCACTGCCTCATCCTGTCGGCCGCTCAGCCACCTCTGTGGCATCCTCATCCCTCATCAGACCATCCGCCGCTTGTTTAATTCCTCTCTTGCCTGCTCTCATGTGCTCCCTGTCTTTTTCCTGCTCTGATCCGAATGTCCAGGCTTGTATCTAAGCATGTATTTATGCTTCGGAGAATGACGGTCTTTCCTCTCTGTCTCCTGAGGCTTTCTCACCCTCTCTCACGTCTGTATTTCCTCGCTATACGGGCTGACACCGCATTGGGCGAATTTATTTCTCCTTAATTAATTCTCTGTGTTGTCTCCGAGGGTTTTTCCGGCACTATAGACGCAGATCCACTCCTGGGCCGCATAGCCTTGACCCGAAGCAGCTTGTTGCCACGATGGTGACATGGTGCCGTGTGTTACTACGACAACGCTGTCTCCAGCAATTAAAGTCATATGCAACATTAGCAGACATCTCCCAGCCTGCATTGTGACAGGCTCTATAAATAGCACGCCTCTTTCTTTGTCTCGCTCCATCTCGCTCTTTCTCCTTGGGATGGCGACACCTCTCGGGATGTGCAGATTTGCTGAGGTCACTTCATTTTTTAAAAACAATCAGCGTTTAAATATTCAACGTGGGCTGTCATCATGCAAGCGTTCACCCTAGAAGCCCCCAGGGCCTGACGGACGAAAAATGCTCATTTCGCATATTCACTTAATCCAGATATCTAAGATGCCACACAGCTATTAGCTTTGAGTCATTTGAAGCTAGTGAAGCTTTGCACTTCACTTCTACAAAATCCAATGCAGCTCACAGGACGCCCCGAAGGAAAAACAGGTAAACCCTCCCTAGGTGCAGTGAGTCCCAAATGAATTAATGACACGTTTGTGGAGAGGAGACGTGCCCAGCAGGCAGTTGGGATTGAGTGATGGGTCTGCAGATGAGTACACTAGTTTCTGCACTGGAAACAAATGAAAGGAGGCTAATAAATATCATGTAGTAATATGGCACACAGACTCCCAACTAATGCAGTAAATGTGATGGGCAGATGGAGGAAAACGAGAGAGGGAGAGAGATGGAGCGAGGAGGAGGGCTGTGTAAACATGGTTCACCTCTAATGCTGCTCATTGGGTGGAAATGGAGCGTCTCTATTTTCTTCTCTTCTCACTCGGTCTTCCTGTCTGTTTCTTTCTCAAGCCAAAGTTTTCCAAATGCAGCCTATCCTTGCGCTCCATTTTTTAAGCAAACTCTGCATTATACTGTAGCATAATTCAGGCGCCTACATCAATAAACACAACTACAAAAACATACAGCTCATGAATAACGCACAAGAAGAAACTGCCCTAGAGTCAGCTGCATGTTGTATTTTCTATACAACATGATGGTGCTTGGGAATGTAAGGGGTGGAAATGGCCCACCAGCGGCACACGGAGCTTTCAGCAACTCCAGCAACTTATTCAGCCTCGCAGCATCACAGCAGTCTTTCAGAAAACATCTTGGGCATTATTCAGTGGCAGAGTTCTTTATCACTGTCTTATGTCTGATTTACATTTTCTGTCTCTCTCTTTTTCACTTTCTTCATGCACAATATTATAAATTTTTGTTTATCCTTTGCATCACACTCTGCTACAAAGAACTTCATGCCGTTTATCAGCCTCCTGAAATCACAAACTTGGTGAGAAGCATAAACCTGCTGGTTCAGAGCTGTTAACACATATGAAATGGATATATGAAATTGTAAAAATCATTTCATTCCAAATGATAAAGAAAACAGGCATAAACAGGGTTGGGAAAACAAGCACTGACCCTATAAATAAATTAATAAATTAATTCATGATAAGAAAAAAAAAAGATTTGAAGCAACTGGTTTCCAAAACATTAGATTTTTGTTATAAATAATATATAATATACTAAATACTCCATAATATACTAAATACCACTGAGGCTCAACTAAAATCCACAGCGTGATCAGTGCAAACCAATTTCCAAATGAATGATTCTTATGAGCAGGTTGTATAGTGAATTAAAAACACTTCTGAATCAATCGAAGCAGTTACAGAACCCTCCCCCAGGGGGAGCCTCCAACTTTAGATAAAAAAGCATAATGCCAGGGTGACACAGGGAGACAATTGGCCATCAGGAGTCTGCTAACAGAAATAGTTGTTACAAGAGAAATCACACAATTTTGTAAGGCAAGAATCATTTTACAGCACTAAATCATTCATTTCTATGGTTTACGCAAACAGCGACTTAAAGGGTTAGTGCATCCTAAAAAAAAATTAAATTCTGTCATTAATTATTCACTCTCATGTCCTTCTATACCCACAAGTCTTTTCATTCATCTTCAAATCACAAATAAAGATATTTTTATTAAACCTGAGAAATGCGTACTTTGATGTGCTCAATGTATGTGCCCTGATCAATGCTTATACGTATATAAAAGTCTAAATTAAATCTGTTCATCATATAAAGCTATCATGTTCCTTTAGAAGACTTGGATTAAACCACTTGATTCATATGGATGTATTTATTAACTTTTTTAAAGTGTCAAAGTTTTGATGTAACAGACTACCAATGGAGGGATAGAAATCCCTTATGTTTCATTCAAAATATTTTCATGTGTGTTTCATCAAATTTTTAATATCTTTGAAATGACATGAGAGTAACTGATCACAGAATTTTCATTTTTTTTAATCAAGTATGAATGATCAATTATGAATCAATGATGAATGATTCAGTGATTTCAAAATAGTTCATTATTTTGAATTAAAAAAAATAAATTAGCGCATAAGTTACCCTTTTTTGGTTTATTTTTATTTAATGCATAGTTAGGGCAAATTATTAGATTGCATTTATGACTTGTGTGCCTCATTAAAAAGTATTTTACAATAATTACCTTTATTTCTGATTCGTTATATCTGCTGTCGACAACTGAAATTATCTCATCATTTGGCAACAAACCGATGAGGGCAGTAAAAAAAAAAAAAAATTTTATTTCCATTTTTTTTTCCCCCCTTCAGAAGCACTAAAAGAATCATTAGTGGAATGAATAGAATAGTTTCATAGCTAGCAAGAAATATTTATGACAAATAATAATATAAATTGACTTGCTTTTGGCAGATGTGGTGAAAGGTTTTTACAAGACAGCCACAAACTTCAATAAATTACACATTATTATACAAAATAAACAGGATATGTCAATATTTGTATAAGATTACAAATAAGCATTTTATCACGGCATGGTACTGTGCTCTAAAACACTTGTCTGATTACAACAAGCTTGTCAAACTTCAATAAATTACAGATTATTATACAAAATAAACAGGATATGTCAATATTTGTATAAGATTACAAAATTGGCATGGTACTGTGCTCTAAAACACTTGTCTGATTACAACAAGCTTGTCCCAAGTCCTGGCATACACACCATATCCACTTCATGACCTCATCAATGAGTGTGTGTATGCTAGCTTGACTCCCTCTGTCTCTCTGGCACACACAGAGAACTGAGCAATCCAATTACAGCCACACTGGCATCCACAGGCCTTGGCACAGTAAGCGTGTGTGTGTGTGTGTTTTCTGTGTATCCCTGTGTCAGACTCTTAAGGTCAATGTGTCTGGCTGTGTGTGTTTGCCAGGCATCAGGCAGACGGTGACCCCTCGACCCCTCATGCTCGTTATGGAGTCCAGACTCAATCTCTTGTTAGCCACTATCGCCTGGCACGAACCGGTCCTGAGTTCCGGCCTCGTTGCCTCACCACTAGAGCGGATATTTTTATCTGGCTCTCCTGCCCTTTCCATGTCTCTTTCTCTCTTTCCAGCACTCAACCCCATTTCACCTCCCTCACAACCACTCACCTCTCCAGCTGCACGTCAGTCCAATTTAGGTCATCCTGCCCCGAGCCGGGCCCCCGTAGCCACGCAGCACAGCTACATTAGTGCATACGCAAGTGCACGGATTGGAAATCAGGATAATGGCAGCTCCTCCCGAGACCGAAGAGGTCCACGCGGGAGCATGACAGAAGGCCTTAGAGCGACTTGAGAGTGACAGAGTGTCTGGCAACCATGTTAAAGGCTGAGGCTCTGAGGCGAGATGATAGATAAAAGGTGGAAATGCTATTAACGCCTCGAGATGGAGGCTGTGTTTGCTCACGTCGACCCGACTGGAGAGGGAGAGGGAAGCTGCACTCAGCGTGCCTCTTCTGTCACTGCCCATATAAAAGTGGAGGAATCAAGTGTCTCTGACCTACAGTGATATTTCTTCAGATACTACAAGAAAGAGTGTGTGTATGTGTGTGGCAGAAAAAAGAAAAAGCTAGATGAGAGCTAGATGAAAGAGCAGAGAAACAGACAGAGAGCAGTAAGATGTGGAGAGCGAGGGAGCAGCAGGAGAACTTGTCAGAGAAGTAATACAGCTCTATTCATGTCATGCAGCCGTGGCAGGACTTTTCGGCCTCTTTCCACACGCTGGGTCATGACTTATGTGAACACAGCAAGTCCAAAAAAGGGAGTCATGTCTGGGCTGTCGGTGGGTTTCTTTTAAAGCAAGCCTCTAGGTCTCTCTTGGGCATCCTAACCGCTCATGTTAATGTCAAAATCTTGTTCTTCTGAGCAGAGCTGCATAAGCGGACATGGCATGTGGGTGCTTATATTTCTTGCCTGACATTACAAGACTTTAACAAAACGCTGTCCCGCATTACAGCGACCGTTCACTTCTCTATGCGTCCTGGGAACGGTTGTGCCACGCTTGACCTGTCTAGTTCAACAACTGTCATTTTTGTTGTATCTTTTTCTACTCTATCTGTGTCTTTTAACCTCTGCTTCTCTAAATTCTTACCCTTTTCTGTCACTGCACTCCTCTTGACATATTTTTCTTGACATCTGCTGTCTACCACAAGGATAAAACCAACCTTGTGGTTTAGACGGTTTGTCATCTACCTGCAGCATTACCCTGGGACAGTGACCCTAGAGCAGGGGTTTTCAAAATGGGCTCTGGGGAGTAGGAACACATGGGGGCCATAAGGAAGTGCAAGGGGGTCAGCAAAAAATTTGAAAGAAAAACAAAGATTTTATCAAATATAATTTTAGGGCTCTAAGAGTTAACCCATGCATTTAAATATTGAAGAAATATGTTTAATATCATGACTTTTTCATATTTATATTCACCAAATTAAATAGGACCATGTGTTTCATTTGCTTTCCGAAGACTGATCAGACTGGTTGTTTATTAAAAAAAAAATTAATTAAAATTAAAACTGAAATGAAAGAAAAGAAAAGAAAAGAAAATACAATTATATATGATATAAGATTATATATTATGATTAAGTAGATTTATTTTAAAATGTTGTTTATGATGTATAAAAATACATATAATATACATAATTATAATATATAATTACAGCATATTTCCCATATCTATGTGTGAAAAAATATGCATATAATTTTTTGGGAAAATAAATAAACAAATATAACATAAAAATCATATATATTTTACCTCTATGATGAGCTGGATGAAAATCGATACAAACATGAGACGATTCAAGTCGGTTGAGATGTTAAACGAATTGCGATACAGGTGGGAGTTTATATAAATGTATCTCTGAGGGGAACTGAACTGACTGTCTTCACAAAAGTTTAGATGGTATTTTCTTTTCATCTTGCCTCTGTATAATGCATATTAAAGTGTTTATAAACGCAGAGCTGCTTTGTTTTACAGCGGTAACCAAGGAAACGCTGCATTGCCGCTGTTCCATAAGCACCACCTGCTGTCAGAGAGTGAATCTGCATCTCATTCAGCCCGTCTGGAATTTGTTTCGTGCCGGTATGTTTTAAGTAGTATGTTTCACAAAGCTAAAGTCAGACCATTCTGTTTTTGCTTCAAATTTCGAAATTATACAAGCTAATTTAAATCAAAAACTACTCATGCTGCATGTGTGTAGCATTTTTGTTTGGATTTTGATTAAAATGCAGTGGTAACCTCTTATTTCAAAAAGGAAAGAGCACAGGCAAAGCCTTAATTTCTTTAAACGAAGATAATTCCTTTATTTGTATTATATATTTATTTGATTTGGGATTTGTTTTAAAATTTCAATTTAGTTTTGTTATTTGACATATTTCAGTTTAACAAAGAAATGAGCAGCATTTTGTCTGAGAAATAATAAAAGGTCAGATTTTCATTTATAATTTGTCTTAAAAAATAATAATAATGAGAGAATCGAATCATGAAGTCAGTATTGTGAATCGTATCGCATCGTGAGTGAATCGTTACATCCCTAACCTCTACCATATGTGACGTACTCTTATCAATTTGAATTCACAAAAAGCTGTCTTTGTAGAAATAAGCAAAAACACATTTTTAAATTGTCAATTGCATCATGAAATTCACAAAAAACAATAAGTCAAAATGACTACACACATCTATACAGTAGGGATGGGAAGATTCCCCGATTCGCTCGGTGCATAGGCATAAAAATTTAACGATGTGATGCATCGGTTTAAAACTAACATATTTGCATCGGTAAAAACCGATTTATTAATATATAATTACTAGTGGATGCACTATACGTTTATTGTTTAGAAAGTGACCAATAATCTGTGACCAATATTTTATATGTAGATTGATTTCTCCTCTCTAAACTGTTTCTCAAGCGCGTTCTCTAATCACTGCTGCTGCGTAGGGATGGGCGGATCGATCCTTAAGTATCGATACTTTCGATACTGATGTTGTATCGAAAGGATCGATCCTCACATAAAAATATCGATTCTAAAGTGCATTTTTTAACCATTAATTGTATTTATTTATCAGGAAATTCAGTTCATAAAATAAGCTTCTAAGTGGAAAGATAGACTATATTAGCGAATAATTGTGTTGAATAGAACCATTTCTCCTGCTCATCAGAACACATGCAAATGCTGTAAGATATGGCGTTATTTTAATTACAAATGTTGAGAGCGCATTATTGTAGCGCGAAAGCACATTAATATAATGCGCGAGCGCGGATTTCCTTTGCTCTCGCACAAAACCCGAGATTTCAAAGATGGATCTGTAATTTCTTTACAATTTAATACTACATAGTCATAATATTAGAAATGAAACGGGTATTTGGATGATTTGTAAATAACCTAGTTTAACAGTTTGGTCAAACCCTTCTGAACGATCTAAACAAACAAAAAAGCATATGATTCTTAAAGTTCATGTGGTCATATAGGTCTATATATATTGTGTACTTGGATTGAAATATATATATATATATATCTTCTGATTTAAGACAGAACTATTTAGATATGGGTCAGATGCACTATTCCCTAAACCAGTACTTACGATTTGGAGACCAAATATAACACTATAATGAATTTTTCATATTTGCCATAACATTACTACATTCTATTCTATGGGTTTAATGCATTTGCAGACAATGTAATTACATGTAACTGTCATATAACTGTATATTCACTGTTTTAGAGAAGAGTGCCATTGAATGTGTAGCTAATATTAAGTGGATTTTCATGAGAAAAAAAA
>NW_015547653.1:171070-183333 GCF_001515605.1 Sinocyclocheilus anshuiensis
CTTGGTGAGCATGAGACTTACAAAAAATATTACAAAATCTTACTGACCCCAACCCTTTGTGTACATGTAATATTTATTTTTAATTGGCTGGTTTGTGCAAGTAAATGTATTTAAACTGGTTGTTAAAAGTTCAAATGGATCGTGTTATGTTCTGTAATTGCTGTTAATAAATCTGTCAGAAAAAAAAGTGCTAAAGTTTCACCTTTAGGGCTACAACTGTCTGGCAGCTAACTGCAGTAACCACAAATTTAGCATGGTAATAATAATAATAATAATAATACATTTTATTACTTATGTAACACCATGTTTATTTTTCATGAGGTACCCTCAAAGGTGCGCCTTTGTAACTTATCTACCCTTAAAGCATGCATACTTGAATGGTACTAATATGCTCCCTTTTGGAGGTATAGTTGCACCTTTGAGGTTACTGCCCCAGTAATATATATATATATATATATATATATTATTTCTGACAGCGTAAACAAAAAAGGCTTATGAAATGTTAAAAATATTAAGTGAGTATAATTACTGATTATATTCTTTTAATAGTTTAAAAGAGCAGTTTAGTTTAGAGGTATCGGTATCGATGATACTGGGCTTGAAAATATCGGTATCAGATTGAAAATAAAATAAGATTTATCGCCCATCCCTACTGCTGCGTGATTGTGACGCATCACCACAACACTACGGAGACCAAAACCTGACTTGAAATAACCTAACAAATCAATCGGGGCTAAATGTGTGTTTCTTATAGCAGTTGAAATATTGTCATTTTCTTTATTTATTTTCATTTTTAATTCATATTAAATTTAAATTTAGTTATTTTAATGCTTTAAAGAGCAATTTTAGATTTTAATGTTCTCAATAAGCCTTATGAAACAGGCCTCGGGGCATTAAAAGTGATCATATTTTCTCCATTGCATCGTATTGCATCGAATCGCACTGTTTTGAATCGAATCGAAATCGGATCGCACTGCATCGTAACAGGGGTGAATCGTATCGCATCGGTAGCTGCTTCATATGTATCTTTAATGTATCATATCGTTGGCTATGCATCGAGATGCGTATCGTATCGGCCTGAGTCATGAGATGCACATCTCTACTATACATACAATAAATTAGTTGCATCCAAAAAAAATTGAGAGCAAAAGAAAGTAGTTTTTGACCACAGAAAATGTCAAGAAGGTCACAGGTGATTAATATATATAAATAAGGAATCAAATAAATAAAGAATAAAAAAAAGTGAAATATTTCACGGATATAAGAGGACAGAAAAACGAAAGAAAAGAAGACTGCAGAAAGAAGTGCAGGCAAATATGAAAGACGTAAAGAGAGAAAAGGAGTGTTTGACAAAGAACAAGTGCGAGAGACGAAAAGGGGTGAGACAGAAGATGAGATACAGGGACTCTGACCAGCTAGAAACGAGAGAAAATGAGAGGGCAAGACACAAAGATTGAGGTGGTGGATTAAGTGATGAATAAAGAAAGTGAGAGTGGGAGGAACCAGTGGACTCTGAGCAGGAGATAGATGAGCTGAGGTCAGACGCTGAGAGAGGGAGGACGGAGAGGTAGCTGGAGGGAGAAAAGACGAATACGAAGAACAGGCAGGGAGACAGGAAAGAGACGAGGAAGGAGAAACAAGACTGAAGTGAGCGAGGAAAGAAGAGAGCCAGCAGCATATGTCACAAAATCATTCATCAAGCTCCAAAACACTTCACCTCCACAATCCACGAGAAGAGCACTACGAAGGCGCACTTGACATATCCACCCACCGCAAGAAACCAAAGAATCCAAATGTGCTTACCCACAAGCCAATCATACCAGACACGGTCTCATCCACTGAACTCAACAGCCCAAACACGCCCGACACAGTCACTGTCACTCTCTGTCGTCCAAATCCAGATCTGTTCAGCAGTGCAAACAGAACCATCTGTGCTATTCTAAAACTCTGTCACTCTTTGCTGTCTAAGTCCAGGCTGCTTCCTGTGGCCGAGCTGCTGGAGAGACTCTTGCTGAGCTTCTAAGCCAGGATGTCGTCTCTCTGAGGGCCCAGACCTTGAAGGAGCACAAATGTTTGGGATGCCAGGAGAGTCATTAGTCTGTATGGGAAACACTTAGAGGGATTAAGGCATGCAATTATAGGACGACTTTCTGTTGAGGTCTATATTGCACAACAAGAATAGAGTGCTGCAGTTGTGATGTCAAAACCCAGAAGACTAATTTGCCATGGGTTCCCTCGAGATTTTCCTATGGGTTTTTATAATGGGGTTTTCAATTTATAAGTAAAACGTGGTCTGTGGTAAACATAAACTTATGATACTTTGATGTTATGCACTACAATGGAAATTAGACACACCCATAGTGAAAATGCCAATTTTGAATTTTACGTTAATTTTTTTAGGTCTATTTTAACTAAATTAGAATGTTTGGGGTGTGAGTGTATGCTGTTTACTACAGTAAATACAGTAATATTATGAAATATTATTACAACTTAACATAACTGTTTTCTATATTTAAAAAAAAAAAACTATAATTTATTCCTATGATGGCAAAGCTGAATTTTCAGCAGCCATTACTCCAGAAACTTCAGTGCCACACGATCCTTTTTCTGAAATCATTCTAATATGCTGATTTGCTGCTCAAGTAACATTTATTTTTATTATGCACCCTCTTAATGCGATTATAATGAGATTTTGGCAATATTGCGATTAAACTTTACCTCATGTAAACGCAATACTTTGATTTAAATAATGCGATTAAACTCATAATCGCAGCAAGCATAATCGTATTAACATAGGTGGCATACACCGATTTTAATCGAAATATACAGGCATGTAAACACCTTAATCGCAGTATTGCCGCTCTGACCAAAGTGCGCATGTGCTTGTGACATACATGAATGACGTGACGCGCACCTGTAATAATACGCAGATTAGAAACGATGGAGGGGAAGAAAGCATCGCATTTCTGGGGAAAACACAACTCGCTGCCACCATCTGTTCCTTACCTTCATCCAGAAACGGCGAGTAGAACGCGACGGCAGTGTAGGCAAACGAATTGCCATCACATTTCTATGGCACCGAAAAAGCATGGAATACAACCATACAAATGTGTTTTGCATTGGACGTAAATAAATTAATCCATCATTTGTGATGTGCAGTGGGGTACGTGAATAATGGCAGTAAAAAATAACCACAATTCATAGCTAATAATAATAATAATGGAAATTGCATGTAAATGGAAGTGAAGAGCTTTGCTCGATATGTCCTTACTCTGATGATAATTGGAAGTAATCGCATTATTCGTGCGCATGTAAACATAGTCAGTGAAAACAGTTGTGCTGCTTAATATTTTAGTGGAAACTCTGATATTTTAAGGATTATTTTAATTCTTTTTTTTATATTTTTTTGCAATCATGTAAAAGTCTTATTAATTTCTAAAAAAAAAAAAAAAAAAATGTAATTTTTAACGTGTTCATATTAGAATGATTTCTGAAGGATCATGTGACACTGAAGACTGGAGTAATGGCTGCTGAAAATTCAGCTTTGTCCTCAAAGGAATAAATAACATTTTGAAATAATTTAAAAATAGAAAACTTTACAACATCCGTTTTCATAAAATATTTTGCTTGAATAGCGTGCTTGTGCTATTTTTATTTTTATTTTTAAATAAAATGCGTAAACAAAAAATGCCACGTTTGATATTTTGTTATCTGATGCACTGGCATTTATACTTTAAATATGGCTTATATGTTAAAAAAATTGTTTTCGGGGTTGTTGAATATTTTGCCAGTATTCGAAGGATCTCTAGCCCCTTTTTAATTTGGTGCTAGTTTTTCACTTTCTCATCAAAGTCACTCAGAATTAGCTTTATCAGAATTAGCTTTATTCGCCAGGTGTGCAAACACACGAGGAATTTGTTGTGGTTTTTTAAGGTGCTCCTGGTACATACATACACCGTTGCAGTCTTCTTAAATCGCACTCGAATCGCACTCGATCGCACTTCTGTATTTATAGCTGAATTTTATCCAGGCCTCAGTTTTGCTGTGCCTTAAAAAGGAATGTGCCACCCAAGATGAAATTTCCATAATCACCTTTAAACACTCCTGGTCCCAAAACCACTGCTTTCAGCATTAAACATCCTCCTCCTGACAAACCTCTCTGTTCGGCCCCATGCCAAGCTTTACATGCGCCTCATGGTATGCTAGCAGTTTCCTTTAAGCTTGTGAACACAAGCCAAGAGCCAGAGCAGTTGGATTTCAATAATTATACAGGAGGATGAAATTTGATCAGCCTAAAGTTCAAAATACATGGCATGGTATCTGTCGGTTATTATGGGGTGGCAAAGCTCTTGGAACTGAGAGCATTAAAAGGGGAATTCTGCCATGCGAGTTTCTGAAATGCCACACAAGGATTCTTGTCACTGAGGTCTTGGCTGGCAATCAAAAGAAAAAAAACATCCTGGGAGGTTCTGTGACTGAAAGAGAGAAACAGAATGACCCAACAAGCATTCGCAAGAGAGAGACACTCATACCTTCTTCATTAATTACAGAGCGTAAAGACAATGCAGCTATTGTGTGGTTTTGCATCTTGAAGGCTCTCTCATGCCCATTTTCAGTCATAACCAAGCCACAAACAATAAAGCTAAAACGCTCTAAATTAAAGCGCTTTCATCTTCTCTCGCCGGATCCTTTGGTGCTTCGGGGGTAAAGTGTGTGTGTGCTTGTTTTTTGGGGTTTGCTGTACAGAGCACAAAGGCTGAGGTAATGAGCTGCCACCACGACACACCAGGAATCGGCCTACAGTACTCTCTCTCTCTCTTTCTCCTTTTAAAGCCTTTGACCAAACCCCCAAAATTCTCCTATCTTTCACCTCTGTCCTCTGGCATGAGGACTGCAGATGTGGCCAGAGAAATTAACTGCAATGTCTATTATTTAAAGTAAATGAACTCCAGAAGGCGCACATTTTGACAATTTTTCCTATAAAACATTGACATGACTGAACGGATTTCAGGAGAGCAGAGAAACCCGCTCTCAGATTAACACCAAGAGTAAAAGTCCACAAACGACCCATCAGAGAGGTGATGAAAAAGCTTTGGACAAAGTTAATATTACACTGACGACTAAATGAATTACTATAGAACCCTGAAGCGGTGCAACAACTGACTGCCTTTAAATTATAAATCCAAACTATGAATTCAATTTTCATAATCTCATTCACAGGGCCCAATCTACTGTTTGATCTAATTTGTATATTTCATTGACTGAATTAATGAACTTCCACCGACTCCTGTTTCTTGCTTGCGAACGGGAAAAAAATATGTAATTAAGTCAAAACATAAAACAAAAGAAATTAATTAGATTGCTTATCAACCTAAAATCAATCCAAACTTTATTTCCTGTTGCGTTTGGTAGTAGAGAAAGCTCTCCTCCTACCGCTCCGTTCCCATCGCTCTGTGTTTAAAATAGGATCAAAGCACCTGCCAGTATTACGCAGACAAAGAAATCGATGAGTAGAACAAGACTCCAGCATGTGGGTGAGACAATGCACAAAAAGAGAGAGAGACAGAACTCCAGTGAAGTAGAACAGCATATAGCACCGGCATGTTAAAAACTCATTTTCAGTGACAAGAAACTTAAGTATTGTTGAACTGTCTCTGATTTGACTAAACACGGTACTGCATGTACTGCACCGCTTTTGTGCAAAAACAATATTATTATTACAGCTCAATAATAATAAGACAAGAAAACTACCCTCTCTTGAGCATGTCAAAATTTTTCCTTTCAGTTTAAAATGTCTGTACATGGGTTCAGGGTTAAAAATACTTAATCAGAGCTTTGGCCTAATAGTTACCATGCAAGCTCTTACACATTGAACCATGGTGCCCACATGATTGACTGGCAAAAATTCCTGTAACTCAAATGATAGAGAACGTGCTAGCAACCAAGGTCATAGGTTCAATTCCCATGAGGAATGCTTGAACTGATAAAAGTGCATACTTTAAATGCACTATAAGTTGCTTTGGATAAAGGTGTTTGTAAAATGTATACATGTAAATATAAGGACCAAAAAAGACAAGTTCAGTGCATATTATGCAAATTTTCTGCACACGGATTTAAATCACCATATTTATTTCAGAAATTACAAGATAATGCCATTCACGGAATTGCAAAGTGATTGTCATGTAACAATATATTTTTTTTAAATAGCAGGCCAGGCAGTATGCAGTATATACTGCACTGTATTCAGTTAGCAGAAGAGTATTGTATGAAGAATATAGTCATTCACTGGAGGGCAGGAGATGCAGATGATCATTACTAAATTATTTAAGATGACACACCACCTCTCCTGGGAAGATACATATAGGCTCTTCCTGATATACTCCAGATGGTCTGTCATCAACCTTGCAGGCTGGTTGTGAAGGAGAATGCATGAACTACTGATTTCCTATTAATAAAAGAATCGTTTTTTTCAACTGATGCTTTTATTAAATACTTTGTTCAGACTGATTTACAGAGAGTTTGTAAATCACTTGACTGCAGTTTGGAAACTGTAATGAAAAAATGTATTGAAATAATGAATAATTTATTCCAACCAATTTGTTTACTAAACATGAGTTTGCTAAAATAAATCAGACTTCCCAGCATGAACACAAACAGGAGTGTATACCGTACACAAATACATACAAACACATAAGTAAACACATGCACTTCACAGGTGCATTTGCTACACCAACATAAATCACTATAATCAAACACACACACACACACACACACACACACACACACACACACACACACACACACACACACACACACACATATGTTTTGCAAACCCCCTAAAGTGTGATTCCTTATCCTCCAAGCAAATTTTCACCTTCAGGATCAGTCGTGCAACTGCTTATAGTCCATTTATCAAGCAGCAGCACAATCTGTACTAGCTAATTCTCCAGCACGCAAGACAGCGGAAGCACAGCGGTGCTATGACCACTCTGTCTGATCCTGTTTGGCTCAAATATCACTTCTTGCCTTTTTTTAGATACAGTATGAGCTGATATCTGTGAGTATAAAACTGTTTTAACTCACTGATAACCTTGGAATTGTTAGTGAACTGGAACTGAAGAAAAAAATCTAAATGTAAAAAGTATTTTTTGAGCTTTTAAAACGGTTAATGCTTACCTTAAATTATTTGAGCAGCATTAGATAAATTAGGTGTTAATCAAAAAATAAATAAGTATAACATATAGGGGTGGGGATTTTGATTAATCCCATTGACTCTTTTGAATCAGTTCACCAAAAAGATTTGTTAATCGAATCTTTTTGCAGGTTAAATCATTATGCGAGCGAGTCATTTGAGTAAAGATCCAGTGTGTGTGTCTAAAAGCAAAGTGGAACGCAGCCATACAAGCAGTCTCTTGTTTCATTCCTGAATGAAACAATCAGTTGAATCAATGATTCAAATCCCACTTGAATTCATGATTTAAATCCCAGTGCTGTTAGAATTTACATCAGTGCTCTTGGAACGTCGATCTGCCAATCTGATTACGGAACTGGATTTAACCACTAATATAATCTATACAATTCGCATATCTACAAAACTGTCATGTCTACAGTTCATTCAAAAACACTGATTAGCTCACAAACAAAACATCACTAAGAACTCAAATTATAGAAAATAATAGCATTCACATCCCACAGGCCATTCAAGTAAAGCGAAGGATGAAGCCATGAATTTTGCAATGCAGTCTGGCTACTGTCCAAACACATAATGGACCATAAAGCTTCAAGATTAGACACAACTATCCTGATCCCCTAAGTACAGTAGACAAGCCACACCTTCATTTTAACTGTGTCTAATGCCTGTTCCTAAAGCATGTTATTCACAGAAGCTTTTTAGTCTGTCTTTGTGATGTGCCATGTCCTATTATATGTTATTTGCACTCAGTGATTAAAATAACTTTCCTTAACCTCATTATGTAAATCAACACAATATCATATTAGAATATAATTGTGTGCTAGCATTATATTAAGCCAGTTAAACTAGTTTCCAACTTATTCTTTCTTCTCACCTTTAAAGTGCAGTGCATTGGCCAGGATCATAGCTCCAGGTTTGGTCTCCAGTGCCTGTTCCAGATCTGCTGTCTCTTCTCCATCCATCCCACTTTTAGCCCAAGACTGGAGCTTCTCCATGTCAGTCTGTTTCTGTGCATCCTCCAGGGCCACATGCTGCAACCCAAAGTGGGTCTGGAGCTTCTCCAGAAAGCTCTTCTTCAGTTTAGGGGCTTGTTTGGAAAACAGTGCAGAGGAAATGTGCCATGTATAGCTGGTTCCATTAGCTTCACGCACACATTTCAGTGCCTTGGTCAAAACTTCTCCAACAGCCTTATCATTTTTGGTGATCCCCAGGAGATCATGAAACTGGCCTGCTGTGGGTCCTTTAGCTCCATGCTCTAGAGCCAGCAGGGAGTTGGCCAACAGAAGCGGGGAGATGAAGGTGTTGGTCTGGGAACCATCGATGCGGAGTGACCTATACAGCTGCAGCCCCAGGCTCCAGGTGGGGTGATGTAAGCTGGAGATATCTGTCTGAGGCGAGCTTTGAACTTTCGGTTCCTGTGGAGCAGACCAGACGCTCTGTAGAGCCAACACTTGTAGAAACATGAGAGGAACAGGAAAGGTGGGCACCATTGCAGGACTGGAGAGAAGAAGAAAAAAAAGAGAAATATTGAAATATCATTCCACAAATGCTAAGTATATTACATTGCTAGAGTCAACATGAAAGTTAAACTGATCTCATTTATTGTATACAACATATTCCTATTTATAATGTGGATAATTAATTGGTGCACTAAATTCAAAAGAATAAAATGTTTATCTTCTTGCTCCACCTCTGAAATAACTTTCTTTTTGACTGTCAATCACTTTTATTTTTTTCAAATACTTAAAGGTGCTGTATTTAATACTGACAGCTAGCGGTTGAAATTAGTTCTGCAGTCCAAATTCAAAATATTCCAAGTGGGGGTAACTGCAGGCTGGAGCCGTGGGCGTGGTGAAAGATTAGGATGTGCCGAGAGGTAGGGGGCGTGGATAAAGGTCTTTCTAATATGTTAGGTTTAGGGGTTAGTTTCTGTTTTAGCATTCAGCTTTCGGCAGCCACCTTTTGCCACGCCCATTACTCTGACCTGCAGCTACCCCTGTCTCAAATATTTGAGAGTGTTGTTTCTCCCAACCCCTCCTGCTCAGACTCGAAGCTCACGCAGGTTGCCAGACCGAGGACATGCAACAGGAACAAGCGCAATTGATAACAGATGGCGCCGAGCCTGGCACTGCAAGTTGGTGAGCCAAGGCTTTTTAGGTCAGGTAGAATCTGTGATCTCTGACCCAGTCAGACGCTGAGTTTTCCGCCAAATGGGAACCTAAGGTGTTGAAATAGTACTGGGTAATTTGGCAGTGGCCGGAATCACAGACCAAAACAAAAACAGACATTCTGACACGGAACACACATTTCAGTGTAGAATATATGGCTGCAGCATTGCTTTTCGGAGAAATAAATATGTGAACTAGGGCTGCACGGTTAATCGCATGCGATATTTAACGCGCATCTTGTCAGAAAGCCGGTTCTGTAATCAGCGGTAAATCTCCATCACCTGCGGGCTTTCACATTGAGCAGCATTAACTACACAGAGCCCTGATGAGCTGCGCAAAAAATCGCGCGAATATGAACGTGGTTTAGCGCAACTCGTCAGTGAACAACAGCTCTGTGTAGTTAATGCTGCTCAATGTGAAAGCACGCAGGCGATGGAGATTTACCGCTGATTATAGAACCGGCTTTCTGACAAGATGCGCGTTAAATATCGCATGCGATTAATCGTGCAGCCCTAGATAGAACACAGAATGATAGATAGAACATAGAACGATAGATAGAATGATAGATAGATAGATAGATAGATAGATAGATAGATTATATAATTCCTCACTCTAGACATTTTTAAGGAGGTGGTCATCTATGGATTGTTGAAAATGACTCAAAGTGACCAATCCTGTTCATACCTGGTAGACGGCTCGGACCAGGATGTCAGGAGCTCTGATATGTGTGTGCCTCAATCTTCTGAGGGCGGCCGAGGTCACATCCCACAATGCACTGTGCCTCACACACATACTCTCTCCCAGACTCAGAAGCATCGCCTCCATGACTGACAAGCACACAATAGTACTGGGTAAATTGGCAGTGGCCGGAATCACAGACCAAAACAAAAACAGACAATCTGACACGGAACACACATTTCAGTGTAGAATATATGGCTGCAGCATTGCTTTTCGGAGAAATAAATATGTGAACTAGGGCTGCACGGTTAATCGCATGCGATATTTAACGCGCATCTTGTCAGAAAGCCGGTTCTGTAATCAGCGCTGTGTAGTAAATGCTGCTCCATCTGAAAGCACGTGATGATTTACTGCTGATTACAGAACTGGCTTTACTAACAAAATGCCGTTAAATATCGCATGCGATTAATCGTGCAGCCCTAATGTGAACTTAGCATGTTTCCTATATATCTACAAACATATTATGGTATTTTTATGCTTTAGTACAGTCAAAAAATTACATACAGCACCTATAATTCTGGTATGTAACATCCACTTTTCACAATTCTAGTACATTTTCAATGGATAAAAACCAGTCCCATCCTAGTACACACCTTGTACACTGCATCTATCTTTACAAATACTAATTGATGTTTAAGTACTGAACCCTGAGGATGGACTATTGTCCTGTGAGGCCTCAGGACAGCAGCCTCTTGTAGAGTCTCCAAAATAGTTTTATTTTAATTTATTGCATTTAATTATATTATTGGCATACATTCAAACACTGTTTACCTATCTATACCAATTTTACAGTAGCAGTGCCTTGCTTCTGGATGCTTCAGGAATCTCAGCGCAAGGCCCCAGGATCCAAGCCACAATCCATCTCATAGAACAACAATAATTTTAAGGAAAAAATTCAATAATTCTCAGCTGCCTTTAAAAATGACGGTGGTAACCAGAGTTTACTCCAAAATACCATAGTAACTAAAACTTTGATATCCCTGTCATAAAAGAAATCATACAATGATAGATAACATTGAATGAGATTTCATTTAAATTGTACAGTAGTAACAACTGTAGTAGGCGGAAAGTATGGTTACCATGGTCATTTTTTTTGTATATAAGGCTCCCTCTTCAGACACTTTTACCCCGACGTCAAATTCATTTTCTATAACGTTACTGTTGCGGTGCTGACAGGACATTAAATAGTGACCAGGCGTCTTCACGGCTTATACATCACAAAAATAAACGTTACAATCCTCTTAAATCTAAACCATAGACCGAACAGCGTCCTCCGGAAATTTCGCTTTATATCCGAGAGATCACAGAAAGACGGAATAAACAAACCCCTTCAATAACAGCAGACGTTGGAGGATATTATACAGGCGGAACAGTAGATGTTGATTTGTGCGCTTGCTGAGCGAGCGCAGCTGTTCCGTCTGCTCGGAGAACTGAGGGGCGAAAAACACAGTGAAAAAGTTCCTTGTTTGCTTGTACCGTTAATTAATTAAAGCTTCCTTCTTTCCTCCGGCTTCTTCTGTGGGCTTTGAGCTGAAAGGAACTGACAGAGCAGGTTCAGACGTGGCGGAGGAGGGTCTTTTCACAGTTTGCTCACTTTTCCTCCAGCCGAATGTATTCTCTCTGGGCTCAATCCGGGTATTTTTCCTCTTTCCAGAAATCTCGCACATTCCATTAACCTCCTTACGATGCCTAAACAGAGGAGTTGATTTTTTTTTCCTCTATCAGTGTTATAAAATGTAAAAAAAAAGTGTCAAAACGCATCGATTTTTACTGTTTTGACCTGAAAAATCACTGTACGGCTGTTGACATTTAAGCTCTCTTTTAGTTTTTCACGCAACTGGTTACTTCCCTTCCCTTATCTGTACCTCTAGGAAAGTCCGCAGTTGCAATAGCGAGCGAAAGGGGGCGCCCGCGATCTACACCGCCACGGCCCAACCAGTGTTGCCAATTTAGCAATTTTGTTGCTAAATTTAGCAACTTTTCAGACTACCCTAGCAACTTTTTCTTCCAAAAGCACCTAGCAACAAATTTAGCAATTTGAAAAATTGATTTGGCAACCTTTAGCAACTTTTAATATGTGACTCAGACAATAAAAAGGCACACATTTTCCATCCAAATTACACAAAAAGAGGAAACCACAGATGCCTAGCAGTACACACATCACG
>NW_015547653.1:183439-200239 GCF_001515605.1 Sinocyclocheilus anshuiensis
TTTCTTAGAGTGTAGCATACTAACTAACTACTAATACACTGCTTAAAGCATATTAGTGGAGAATGTGTAGAATTACTAGTTTACTAGCTACTAAAAATCTTAAATTGAAATCATTCAAAAATGTGTACGTTTTCAATAATTCAATGTATTTAAAAATACAGTTATTTATATTTTAATATTATATCATGCATATTATTTTACAAACAAATCTAAATTAACATATATAAAATATATTTTTTGCTGAGATTTGATGATGTGACAATTTTGCGTCGTGATTACGCAATGACGTCACAACGTCATTTAGCAACTTTTAGCAACAAATCGACCATCCTTTAGCAACTTTCTCTGAAAATTAGTTGGCAACACTGGGCCCAACATAAGGTCGACTTGTCCTGTAATACCGTGCCATATATCCGCTTGCGAAAATATTAAACCAAACACCGTCGTCTTCGCCCTGGTTTACATTTTGAACTCCCAGTTTTGGATTTCAGATGTGACCATCTCCAACATCCTCACAGAAAGCTTCATATATAAAAAAGTAAAATTCAAGATTATTCAGGTTGAACTGCAAATTGATCAGTGAGCGGATAGAAGAAGCAGACAGAATCAATTGAAGCTCAGATAGTCAGAGAGGGTGGAAGAGGAGGATCAGGCCTGGAAACAGACTCTCAGATCACGGCAAACACGCCGCAATACTAAACAGCCTGCATGACATGACAGTACATAGGCCTAGATTCTGCCAATTACTTCTTTAATCCACATCACACTCTCAGATAGTCGTCTACAAAGTACACGCTGGTGAATACACAAGCACACGCACAATGCCTCTGTATGGCTGTCTCACTCACTCACTCTCTCACACACACACACACACACACACTAGGCTACTGTAGCTTGCACTCAGATGCTGTGATGGGTAATTAGACATACATGCTCTACATATGCTTTTTGAATCTAAAGCTGTCAGAGGCCTCACGCATCACATCTAGTGCATTCACCCCCAACACTCACATACTGCCAGCATGCTGACTGTTAATACGCCCCTCCTTCACACACGTGCACTCACAGTAATGATGACTAATGTGTGACTGGTCATGGCTGCTTGCTTTATGTGGAGGATAGGGCTTATTGGTGTAACTGGATCTGTCTTAACCATCTCTCTGGGAGCTGCTGTCTTAAGGACCTTCGCAGAACATCACAGTCATTGGAGCCTGTAAATAGTTGCCCTTTCATACTGGTCTAGAATCACCCCCTCCCTGTTTCCAAATCAAAACCTCAGTCGTTATAAGAGAAACTGTTAAACCAATCAGGTTATCACAGTCAGCCGAGCCCATGGCTGCTTCACACCTAAACGAGTCCCCGGGGAATCTGCAGAGATTCGTGGACACCCTGTGGGAGATTTGCATCTTCCTGGGGTCTCACCTTTCACCTGTGTGACACCTTTACCCTTCCCTTTGCTACTTGTATATCCCAGCCTTTGACCTCCTAGATGCACCTTTACACCATTAATGTTCATTCCACCCCTAGTTATAGTAATGCGTGGCCCTCCATTAATGTTCCCTCACATATCAAATGCAGGATCATCGCAGGATCTCATTTCTACTTATCAGGTCATCCACGTACACAGATTTTCTACATTAGCCTTGCAGTAGGTTTATTGGTTAAATGTTTGGCCTCAGGGCTAAAAGGGAAATGTATAGCTTGTTCATGAAGATTTGTTTATGAAGATGATATGAACTAATATTCTGAGGCATGATACAGAAATTAAAATAGGAGTAACCTGAACATCATAGACAGTTTTGACTTGGAACAGGAACCACCCAAAACACCCTATAGCAACCACATAGCAACTAGAGTTACACCAATATAAAAATCATGGCAGATACGATAAGCCAATAATAATAATTTTAATTGTTATTATTTTTTATTATTTACATTTACATTTAGTCATTTTGCAGACGCTTTTATCCAAAGCGACTTACAATTTGGGGATACATAAAGCGATTCTTCTTAAAGAGGCAAACAGATACAGGAAGTGCTTGTAATACCAAGTTTCTAGACATTGTTCAAATAAGTACAAGCTAGAAAGAGAAGGAATAAATAAAGAGAGAGAATTTATTTATTTATTTTATTTTTTTTATAATGATGATGATGAAGTCAAGTAGCTTCGAAAGAGATGAGTTTTCAGCTGTCGCTTGAAAATTGTCAAGGATTCAGCATTCCGGATAGGGAGAGGAGGGGTCCAAGAACTGATCCCTGAGGAACCCCAGTGAACAATATTATGAACAATAACCAATAAATGGCTGGTAGTAGAGAAATTGTAATATTTCATCTAAATTTAGAATTTAATTATCTTTTTATTATTTTTATTATAAATTATTATTTTTAACTAAATATACATTTCTAAAATATTTTTTTTTTACATTTATTTACATTGCTAAAATTAAAAATAAATATTTCAAAACTAAAATTAAATGTCACTATTAAATTTCGGCATTATAACATTATAATGTACAGTATGAAATTAATATTCATTTTTAGATTTGTTAAAGATTACATTTTACAGTGTTATTAAATTAGTAGTGTTATTTTACATTTAAGCATAACATGGTGGCAACAGTATTCTAAATGTAAAACTAGAGGAAATAAGCATGTCTAATAAAATATAGAATACTGGCTAATGTGGATTAATATAATATAACATAATATAATAAGATAATCGATTTGGTACCAATATCATGCTCTAATACCATACACTTAAAAAAAAAACACCCAGAGCACCTTAACAACCGTAAATCAACACCCTGGCAACCAACATTATCACCCTAGCATTGTGGCAGTGAGTTTTTCATAGGAAAACAACACTCACATTTTCTTCAGAATGTACAACTCATTTACTCTGCTATTTACCACATTATATGACCCTCAAAGGGCACATATTTGCTTAAAATATGTTGGATGTCTCTACAGTGCTAGAGACAAAATACAGAAATATCTGACATTTACCATTCAGCTTAATTGCCTTTCCTTATGGATGCTGTCTTATAAAACACACAGAGACCAAAATTCACAGTTCATCTTGTGCACGAGTCTCTTCCAGCATCTTCTGGACACCTTTAAGGCAAAGTATTGGTGTCCATCCAGTCTCATAACCCGCAAAATGCTCTGCCAGTGACAGGAGACGAGAGGCAGGATGAGTGACATTTACGGTAGAATAGGCCCCTGATTTACTTTCCGTACGAGCCTGTAGACAGTGAACCTCACACACACACACACACACACACGCACATATACACACCTTTACTGCAAGGGCTTTTATATGTTGGAGCCATTTCAGGACAAACAGTGGGGTTCAGCTCCTCCATGCGCTCTGTCAGTTCATCATCATCCCTGACCCGTGGGCCCCCCCGGTGCATTTTCACGCTTAGTCTCCCATTTATGCTGGTTTGAGAGCAGTCATTCTCATCTACATTCAAATTCCCATTGTAATAAGAGATTGTGGAATACCGCTCTGAGATCAGCATTAAAAGAGAAGGTCTGTCAACGTCCCGTTGTACTCGTTTGGATCCGAGTGTGCTGAGTGATGGACCTGTGGAGCGTTTCCCAGTGCTTTTAATCCATGATGACTCTTGGGTTAGACCCACAGCAGCAAGTAGGCCTGAAAAGAACACAAACACACATATTTCCTCCACTCTCCCTTTCTTTCTCACTCTCTCATTCATACAAATACACACCCAAGGGTGTATAGTCTACAGGAGCGGAGGTCTAGATAGCTAAAAGAGCACAAACACACACACAGACACAGTTGGGGGGAAAACATGTTCACAATTGTCAGAAATCACAGCGCCATCTGTTCTCTGTCTCAGATGTTTCCAGGCAGAGGCTCTAGGAGTTTCCTGTGAGACGAGGCAAACCGGGCGGCCTACCCTCAGGGTGATTCCGAAAAGGGTGCCGGGTGAAGGTAGCAGATGACAGAGGTGGGTGTGATGGTTTTTCTGTAATGGCGTCTGGTTAAAGTGCACATAGGCAGAAAAATATATACAGCTAACCCAAGCCTGACATATGAAATAAAAGAAAAATTATTTATTTTAACTGTCTGTTAAACCTATGACAGTTTTCCTTTCTTTCAAAAAAATAACCTTAATCTTCAAGTTTAAATTTAGCATATTTGCTAAAAAAAATGGTTCTGCTTAAATATGGGGACATTAAGTATTGATTAATTATTGATTATGAAGGTTTAAGTGTGCTAATTAAATGCTAACTACAAAAACAAAATACATGGTCAAAATTACATTGGAAGTCAATGGGAACCGAAACAGTTTGGTTACCAACATTCTTCAAAATATCATCTTTTGTGTTCAGCAGAAAAAGAAAGAAAATGCATACAGGTTTGGATTGGCATTGCGTTGAGTAAATGATGACAGAATTGTCATCTGAGTGATCTGTCAGTTGAGTGATCTGTCTCTTTAATATCAAACAAGTAATTTACTTATTTTGAAGATATATAGAAGTTCTGTTATGAGGTTCATGTTCTGTATGTTTTAGTCTATAAAATTAAAAAGAACTTCTTAACCATGCATTCTTTAGGTATGAAAATGTTTAGGTGTGTAGAATAAAAACATTTCTGGACATATTACATCAGCCATATTAGCATTGACCTTTGACTTTTACTCAGAAAAAGCTTGGAATATCAAAATAATGGAATAAACATCCAGCAGGTGCACAAGTGCAAGTGCAAGTGCAGTGCGTCATCTATCTAACGATTCATTAATACTACTCAAAAACTAGTAATTTCCCATACTGCTTTTTGCATAGGAAACCATGCGTATCAGGATGCCCAAGTTTATGCACACAAGCGCCAACACGGGCATACAGAAACAAGCTGCAAAGTCTCTGAACAGTCTAAGCTAACTCAGTCATGATCACATACACATGCTGCTTTAAAGCTCACATGCTGATTTAAACAGGCACACCTTCCCAGACAGATGGACAGCCACGCACACAGACTTTCTTCAGTTCTCACACTTTCTTGAACACACATGGTGATTTGCTCAAACAGATACACTCAGATACTGTTTTCCTCTCTCTCTCGCTCTCTCTCTCTCTCTCTCTCTCTCTCTCTCCTTCTCTCTCTCTACTCTATCAACAGAAGCGAGGTTAACTGGAGCAGTTAATTGCTCAGAGTGAGTCAGCGATGAGTGGAGTGTTTGGAAGTGGCACACACTCCTGTGCTGACAGCTGTCTTTATATAAACTGAACACTGCTCAACCCAGAGCGGCTTTCCGTCCCAAAAAAATCCGACCGGCACGGTTCTGCAACACGTCTTAGATCAGCAGGGAAAGGAACAGACACCGGAGCGCTGCAAACCGCGCCTCCCACCGCCTCCCCCCTTTCATCCTTTCTTCACATTGTCCTGCTGTGTCTCCATCTCTCTTTCTCTCTTGGATTCTCTCCCTTTCTCCTCCTCCCTGCTCGGCTGCTGCCAGGAGCCCAGCTGGCACTGTCATGTCTGATAGCCTGGAACAGGCTGGGCGTGCGGAAGGGGAGACGACGACGCTGAAACAGCTACAGCACAATGTATTATGCTTTACACGAGCGTGTGTGTGTGCGCCTGTTTCTGTGATGCGATAGGAGCATGTTCATTTTTGGCTCAAAGAGGTGAGTAAGTACAACCAATATGGTCGTAAGGGTGGAAAAGTGAAAGACGCATAATGCGCCATTTAGCCTGGCGGTGTTTGGCGAGAAGCACAAAGGAAGTGCTCTTAATTTTTCGGCATAATGCAGCCCTCATACATTACTATACAACAGTCACGCACGTACACACCTCCGGGGGCTGGGGAGATCATTATGTTTCTTGTTCCATATCCACCACAACTAAACCCAGACATTAAACCATTAACAGTGGCAAAGGTCATTCACTGTGTACATTAGCCCCAGTCACACGGGAGTTCGATTATTCGCTGAATACGGGTGGATTTAAGGGACGACCCGTGGCTTGGATTCATGTGAAAGATGGTGTGGAAGCAGAGGTTAGTCATATAAAGTTTTAGCCTCGAGACAGGTTAGCTATGGAGACTCAGTCTGTGTAGCCTAATTAGTAAAGGGAGCTGACAGTGCTGAGAGGTGAAGAGCTCACTGCGGCGAGGTAATATAAGAATGTAGTGAATTCAACAGCTCATCTTCCTGAATTTCCCTTTAGGGATCAGTAAAGGACATTCATTTAGCCATCCATCCATTTACTTTGCTGAAAAGATCAACTTAGGCCACTATGAATTTCCATGCAGCTTAAATGTCCATGCTTGCCAGTGCTAGTCTAGCTACTCACTAGTGAATATAATATACATTTAAAATGTGTATGTTATATACGGAAAGAACAAATGCATAAATAACAGAAAGAAAAAATACATTTTAGAAAAAGAAAAAAGTAAAATTTAAATTGATTGAATTTATACAATTTCTTTCTAATAGAAATGTATGTGAATAAACACAAAATAGCAAATAGCATACAAATTAGTGAAATAATAAAGACGTAATAGAAAGCCAACAAAAACTTTTATATGTGTAGAGGACTGAAGATGATTCAGAGATAGCTGATTCTAAACAGTAATGGTTGTATCTCACAACCACAGTGAACAACTTCTAAAACGACTGTAGAGAACACGGGATTAATATTATGGTGTGTCACACAAGAAAATATTGGTTTGCATTCACAAATCTGCATGTGCTGTGAAGCCTGAAGATACTGTACACACTAAAATTATAATTTTTTTTTTTTTACAAGAACCACTATCAACATGTAGTTCTAAAGTGCTACAAACCTGCAGTGTCTATATGATGTCTTAAATTTAAAATAAGCATCGTAAATCCACCATGGCTTCGACAAAAAAACTCGGCCTGTGCTATCAATACAGAATGACTTGATAAAGCTTGAAACCACATTAGAGAGCATACAGATCACACCAGTGTGCCAATCACAGGAAACCCACCCAGAACAATGAACGAGGGCACATTCCAGTGTCTTCCTCTTTCTCCATCATTTCCATCCCTCTGCAACAGTTCACTTTCATTTAGCTGCATTACAGCGGGCCGAACGCTTTCAAAAGGGATCTTGGTCCGGGTCTGTAGGAGAGGCAAGAGGCGGAAATGATTTACAAGGCTCTGGTTAGGCTAATTAGGAGTCTGATTAAAGATTTTAATTTGAGGAAACCAGCCCTCTCCAATTTGGAGTGGGCTGCACAGGCAGGGTTGAAGAGTGGATGAGGATGAGAGGAGAAAGGGAAAGAGGAGGTCACCGAGATTGGGAATGATGGTGTACGAGAGCGGGAAAAGGACATTAGGCCTACAGTTGGTGGGATGATGAACAGAGCAGAAAGAGAAGAGGATGGAGAAATAATGGACAGAAGGGTAGAACTAAAGAAGAATAAATGGAGAGAATTAGATGGATTTGAGGACAGCAGAGATTAAAAGAATGGTGAAAATGGAGGGGGGATGGATGAATGGAGGATAGATGGAGCGATAATGAAGGGCTGTTGCATGCTAAGAGGGTAATTTTAGCAGAACTCCAAGAGAATGGACCTTTGTCCCACAAAATTTAAAATAAAACATGCTCTCCTGAGAGAGCAAGAGACGGAACATGACAAGCCATTTCACCTCTCTTCACCCAGAAAACCTCAAAGTGTCTAGAAGGTCTGAAAGGGTCTCAAATCCTCTTACAGTCCATTTTGCCCTGCCTTGTCTGCGATAGATGGATAAACCATCTATTGCATTCAGAACATGCATATAGCGCGTGTTTACATAGAAAAATAATGGAAACAGTGGAATGGAAAAAATGGAACAGCAGTGGAATGGAAAAATGCAGTCTGTGTGAACGTCCCTTTGGTGTGCATAAAAATAAAAATAAATAAAAACTCTTACCGATCCCAAACTTTTGAACAGTACTACAGTATATAAATTATATCAGTTCACTGAAAAGAACCGATTCAAAAGAATCTTTCATTCCCAGAATAAACGTCTTAATATAGAAATACTGTCAAAAAAGCTACCTGATAAAATAGCTTCACTAGTTTACTAAAAACCTGCATGATTTTAACAACTAGTGACACTACTATCTGGCTACTGAGAAATGTTTGATCTGAAACTTTGCTACTTTTAGCAATGCTACTGCCGTCAGTGTGTAAACAGCAATGTTTTAAAAGCACCCCTTATCTATTATTACAATCATGAATCTATAACGTACCAATCTTTGTCTCAAACAATGTCTTGATCTTGTTCCATTGTTTCCTTTATGACCATGTTTTTTTTTTTTTTTTTTACATTTTCCCTCCCTATGTGCCCTGATAGCCCTTTTCCTGTGCATATTTCAAAGAATTTGGCTCTGTTTCCTAGCAGTACCTCAGGTGCCTGCATCCAGAAGACTTTTTCCTTTATGACCATGTTTTTTTTTTTTTTTTTTACATTTTCCCTCCCTATGTGACCTGCACTCATCCACTCTTGCCCTTTCCTCTCATTTCTAGATGTCTCTCATCTCTCATCCAGGTCCTCTCATCTCTCTTTCTCCCTCTCCTCTCATCTTTTTCTCTTTCACCTCAATTTTCAGCTACTTCGTGATTAATTAGCAACTGTGTTCACTATCGCCTCAATTATTCTTAGAGGAGAGAACCATTTTTTTCTTTTTTCTCTTCGAAGAGACAGAGAGTTTTGTTCTGGGAGGGAAAAAACTGTATCGTATGATCTCGATTTAGTGAATAAGTGCTGCCATTACGAGAAACGCTATTCCCATGTGCATTTGCACAGATGACCTTAAAAGCTTTTCAAAATGGATGAACACAAAAAAACATTACAGATGACTTAACAGTGCATAGACATATATCTAAACTTACACCCAACTGTAAAATACAAATGCGAAGCGTAATAGAGAAATAAGTGTTTAAGTGACACAGTGAATGAAGACATTAATGTGTGCCTTAAAATCAGTCCCATAATGCACTTCCACGTCTCATCCCAGAAAAATAAATAGCTCCATTTATGACAATCAATCTATGATTTTTAAAATTAAATCCAGAGAGTAAATTAAACACGCAGAGGTAATTGAACGGACAGCAAATGGCGGCAGCATTGGTGCTAATTTAGAGGTATGACAGTATGGAGAACGAAAAACAACGGTGGAGGAGAGAGGAAGGAAGAAGAACAATGATGAGTGTGATTACAGAGAAACAGCTGTGTGATTAAACGCTGAGTTTTGCACCCACGCGCCACCATCTTAGCCCGTTAATGTCTTTTCGGCCTCCAATTTGACAGAAATTTCCATGCGGCTTACCTGGAGCGCCATTATTAAAAAACATTTACCCTAAACCTTAATGAGAACGCAAAACAGAGGACTGAGCTCCAGAAATATAACAATAAATAACAAAGACAATGCGCCGGCTTGCACACACACACAAACCAAATGGCGTGTGCTTTGCCAACCTGGAAGGTGATCATAATGACTCTAAATGCATTGAGGCGGCATTGTGACTGGGTCTGCTGGGGTTTGGTCATTTGCATCAGAATGGATCTCCTGTGTTAATTGTTTACCCGAGGCTAATTACGCTGTGCCTGTCATTACTGACGGCGGGTGAGGCTTTGGACCACGGCTACACAAGCGCACACACAAACTGATTCCATTATGCATATTTACCGATATGTATACCAGTACAAATGCAAATCATTTCGACATTCGTATTCACAGGTGGAAAATAAAAAGAGATTTGTTTTAATAAGACGTTTATGAGAGCCGGTGGAAATGAGTTGCCGTACGCCGTGCGCTCAGTTCAGGAGTCGCCGTATCTGATGTATCTTAATGAGAATGCCATTCCTCAGGTTGAAAATGTGTGTGTGAGGCCAGTGACTGATAGACTGATAGAATCTCAATGAGGTGAGACATTAAAGGGGTGGTTGATTGCGATTTCACTTTTTTAACATTAGTTAGTGTGTAATGTTGCTGTTTGAGCATAAACAATATCTGCAAAGTTACAAAGCTGAAAGTTCAATGCAAACGGAGATATCGTCTTTTAAAATTCTGGCGGTTTAATGCCTACAAAAACGGCTGGTAGTTGACTACAACGAGGTACTTCCTGAGTTCATGACATCACAAACCCAGATAAACCCCGCCCTTGGGAAAAGGCAGCAAAGGGGGCGAGGCCATGCTGCGCTGCTTTAGAGAAGACTAGAGGTGAATGTAAAAATCTGTTCATATATGAATCGCGATTCTGTCTTCTAACGGACAACACTGAATCATGACGGGAGTTAGGGTTTAATGGAAAATGAAGTTTTGCTGAGATAACCGTGGAGTGTGTGAGCACAAAACTTTATTTCCCCCGAGTTACCTCCATATGCTTGTCCAGTCTGTTAAAGTCAAGGGTTATAGAGGTCATGACCTTGCCACAATCACGGGGAGCCGAGGGTGAAAAGGGGCAGAGGCTGGCGCGAGCGAGCATCAGCGTGAGTGTAAGTGAGTGGATCCCATCTGTCTCCCTCAAACAACATGTCATACCACACATACATACTGTATGCATAGTTTCGCTTCATATGTCTAGGACCGAAGAGGAAAAAGTGGGCGTACTTGGTCTTTCACTCCAATCAGCTCGCCGTGATGTCACCTTCATGGCCAGATGGGGTGCTATCATTATCCATGACCCTCCCACTAAGGCTGATGGACAGCCCAACCCAGCCAGTCCCAGCCTACTTTGTGTCTGATGGACAGGTGATGAAGGTAGGAGACAGGATCACGACCCTTCCACCTGAGTCTCTCACCGGCCCCAGACTCAATAACAACAACATTATTAATCAAACTAAATGTGTGAAGACAACGTTCATTTAGCATTTCTAAAGCATCGCAGTCTTATTTCAGAAACCATCTGGATTAACATGAGACTATATGAGACCCACAAACAACATACTTAACTTGAGTGTGCAAGCACAAAAGCCATCATACATCTTTAGGTTCATCAGTCATTAAAGTAACGGCTCTCTTACGGGAGATGATACTTCTCCTACACAGTCAGCACAGAACCTGTTCATCATGGGCATTGTGTATTTTTTTGTTGTATTTAGCTCTACCAATGCTTTTGGTCTGTGTGAGCAAGGAGGTTTGTAATACTTGGAGAAAGCTAGCTAACTAACATAGATAAGAGTGGTCATGGGACCACAATCACCTGAGTTGTAAATGCCATGTGACTAATTAAACTGAACGATTCTGGTTGGTTGATGGCACTGCAAGAATACTTTTATTGAGCAAGAATGCATTAAATGAAACATTAAACTTTTACATAAATCTGTTTCAAATAAATGCTGTTGGTTTGAACTTTCTGTTCATCAACAAATCCTGGAAAAAAAAAGATCATGGCTTCCACAAAAAAATATTAGGCAGCACAACTGTTTTCAACACTGATAATGATAAGGAATGTTTACTGAGCAGCAAATCAGCATATTAGAATGACTTCTGAAGGATCATGTGACACTGATAACTGGAGTAATGGCTTCTGAAAATTGCCTTGGCTATTACAGGATGGAACAAATTACATTTTAGAATATATTAAGATAGAAAATACCTCTAAATTATTTTGAATTGTTATAATGCATCAAAATATTCTTGCTTTTTTACTGTATTTTTGATTAAATAAATGCTGCTTCAGTGAGCATTAGAGCATTAGAAAAAAATGGCAAAACATCAACTATAATAAAATATTTAATAAAAATACAGGCTACTAATTGATATATGTAACATTGATTAAATTATATGCTGATTTTTTTTTTAAATGAGAAAGATGCTTTCTGATTGTAGATGGTGTAGTTAAAAAGTCTACCAGCATGCAGCCAAACGTTTAATCATTTGGTGTTGACTAGGCTTGGATCAGAAGAATTTCTCCACAAAGTGCGACATGGAGTTTCATGTCTTCTGCATGGTAACCTGTAACAGTAAAATAAATGTAAATGCTTAGCTTCCAATAAACTTCTAATATGAATGTTCTTGCAAACCACCCTGAAGCCTCCAAGATTAATGTGATGATGACTAATTTACATATAAACACTGATTCGACTAGTCAACAACTTCTCAAAATGACTAGTAGAAATGAGTAATTAATGCAAGTTCTTTCGCTTGTTTATCTAAACGTTTGGTATAGCAGAAACAAAGAACTTTAATGTTGCCTATATCTTTGGTTGCAGTAGTGATTTTGGTTGCTTTGACCCTCTCTTTTTCGTTCTCGCTCACTTAAGCCAGTTTCAACTCATCTCTCAGTCTCCACTTGTTCGCTTCCATTTCTTGTTGTTTCTCCTTGCTGCCCCCTGAGTCACTGTGATCCTCGGCAAACCTCGTCGTTATTGAATTGGTTTATGGGGAGAGGTTCTAGATAATGTATCAGCCCTTATCCGAGGAGCCAAAGGGAACAAATATTGACATGTAATTCTCTTTTTTCACCCCTCCTGTAGCTCTTTCCCCACTTCTCTTTCTCTGTCTTTTATTGTAGCCAGAGGAAGGGGATCTGTGTCGCTGGGGATGAAAATGGATCTAAATGAAATATTTTTCTGCTTTTTTTCCTCCCCCTCTCCCATCCACACCCCTCTGTTCTCCCTCTCTTTCTTTCTTTCACATGGAGAGTTTCTTTTCTCCTCTTTGAGAGCACTCTACCCTTTCCACCAAGGCAAATAACCATTAGCGAGAGCAGAAAGAGAGAAAGGAAGAGCAGGAGTGAGTTGGGGGAGGGTTGAATGAAATGAAAATAAGAGGTCATTTGTTTCATTTGGATTCTTTTTTTACCTTCCATCTAGGGCCTGTGTTTATCTTTGCTCAGGCAGAGGATGGCTGGTGAGGGGGAGCTGGAGCAAAGAGGTGTTTTAACGGCCGTAATTTGTGGCCAGTAATATACAGACACAATGGCTTTTCTTCTCCTGCGCAAACTTTTCTCATTACGTTTCCTTATTTATCTTCCTGAGGCTGAATGGGAAAGAAAAAATATTTTATTTAAATATAATTTCCTCTTGGAAAGCTGTCATGTTGAATGAGATATGCCTGAAGAGCGCTCTTTTCTCTGTCCATTTGTCCATTCTTTCCATTGGACCGTCACCATATGATGAGATGCTACTATTACCGCGGTCATCAGGAATGTCACGCACCTGTTATTTCTGAGGGGACACCAGTGGCAGTCCTGGCTCACTTTCTAAAGATCACAAGAAATCGCTTGATGGGTGTATTTTTCTTTCCTGTATTGACATTTTCCTACTGAAACAGAAAATGTGAATATCAAAAGACTAATTTAATCACATTTGCTAGCCCATTGGCCTTAGTGGGAGGAACATTCTCAGAGCATCTGGACAAAACTCTGTGCAGTACAGAAGGATTTATCAACATTTTTTATGTCTTTTCCGGCAAGAAGAAGAATTTGACATTTTAAATGTATACACTACGGTTCAAAGTTTTGGTGTATAGGCAAGACATTTTAATATTTTTTGAACAAAGTCTCTTATGCTCACACAAAGGCTGAATTTAGTGAAGTGAATTGAAGTGAAGTGAAGTGAAGTGAAGTGACATGTGGCCAAGTATGGTGAAGTGAAGTGAAGTGAAGTGAAGTGAAGTGAAGTGAAGTGAAGTGAAGTGACAGTGAATACAAAATACAGTGAAGCAGTAATATTATTACAATTAAAAATAACTTAATTAAACATAATTAAACTTTGTTTTAATATGTTTTATAATGTAATTTACTCCTGTGATGGCAAAGCTGAATTTTCATCAGCCATTCGTCCAGTTATCAGTGTCACACAATCCTTCAGAAATCATTATAATATGCTGATTTGGAGTTGAAAAAACATTTCTTATCATCACATCTGAAAATGGTTGTGCTGTAAAAGTAAAAGTAAAAATTTTCACTGTCACTGTGATCAATTTAATGTGTCTTTGCTTAATATTATAATCAAATAAAAAAAAAAATATATATATATATATAATTTTTTTGCTTTGCAGCCTGTGAAATGTGAAAAGATAAAACACCAACTGAGTTGGAAAAAGGATCACCCCCTTGTGTCAGTATTTTGTTGAACCACCTATTGCTTTAATTACAGCCTTTAGTCTGTTGGGATATGTCTCTGTCTCTACTAACTTTGCACATCTAGACTTTGCAAAATTTGCCCACTCTTCTTTGCAGAACTGCTCAAGTTCAGTTAAATTTGATGGTGACCGTTTGTGGACTGAACACTCCAAAGAGAAAGGAAAACTTGAAAATCGCATCATATGACCCCTTTAAATTTGATGTTGTCCGTTTGTGGACTGCAGTCTTCAAGTCATTCCACAGATTTTCAATGGGGTTTAGGTCTGGGCTCTGACTATAGGCTATGCAAGAACATTCACCATTTTCTCCTTCAACCACTGTGTGCTCAGTTTTGCGGTGTGCTTTGGGTCATTGTCATGTTGGAAGGTAAACCTTCCTCCCACTGACAACTTTCTGGCAGAGCACAGCAAGAGTTTCCTCAAGAACTTGACGGGTTTGATGGCTGTGACGAGAGGGGCAGGGCTGAGAGCCGTGGGAGCCGGACTCACCAGTCTCGAGTCCCACGGAGGAGCTCCGGAAGGATAAAAGGAGGAGTGACGACAGTGTTAAGTGCTCCAGTCCCTGCTGCAGAGAAACACCCCCATAATAGGACATTACCTCCTCCATGCTTTACTGTAGGAATGCTGTTATTTGGATGGTGAGCTGTATTGGATTTCCACCAGACATATCGTTTGGTGTTGAGGCCATATACTTCAATTTTAGTCTTATCTGCCTCAGAATCTTCAAGGTGTGTTTTGGTAAAGCTCAATCGTGACTGCATGAGGCCTTTCTTGAGGAGAGGCTTTTTTCTTGCAACCCTCCCATACAAGCCACATTTGTGAAGAATTTGTGATATTGTCGTCACATGCACATAAATGACCACTCTTTATGAGTCTTTAGGAATTGAGAAATGCATCATACATGTATTAAACCTGTTTGTCTAGTGGTGCCGTTTTCACTTAGTAAGCAAGGAAACCAGGGTTAAAATCCCAATATAGTATATAACTGCTTTTTAAATAAACCAAGCGCAAATTCTGCAAATGCAAATCTGCAATGATATTTTTGCCACAGTGTACTAAAGAAACACACTTTACCTACAATAATTGGGCAACTAAATTATCAGTTATATATACTGCATGAATTGCATTGCATTTATAATCCACTTTGAATTTGTCCCCTCAGTTTGAATGGGCATGATACTTCTGGTCGGCGTATTCTCTCTCTCCCTCTCACTCTCTCTCAGAGTCCCAAAGCTCTCATATCCCTCCATCTGCCAACCCTCCATCTTCCCTTCTGTTTTGCTGTCATCCATTACTCTGTGTTGCACATACCCTGATTCCCTTCTCCAGTCTCTCACTACCTCTGTCTCTCCTTCTTTACCCGTTTCACTCGCTTTTTCTTGACTGAACGTGGCACGGAATAAGTTTCTGAAAGCTGGGGAAAGCGCACCCCTGGGACTCTCATGCACTTTTAATTTTGTAGAAAGAAAATTTTGAAGAGAGACAGTGGAAACACAGCAAAAAAAAAAAAAAAAAAACAGAGCAAGAGGGAGAGAACGATGCAAAATGCGAAATCAAGCGAAAATCAAGTTCAAGGCCAATCGCCCTCATCGAGTGCTCGTTGAGCATCTAAGCCATTTCGTTTGCCTAACTCATGAATAATTGATTAGATAATGAAAATCGTAATGAGGGTGATATTTAAAATTCAAATTCAAATCAAACACTGTCTACGACACCCAGACATACTTCAAGACGGCAGTTGTTTGCAGCAGGATGCTGATTGGTTACGACAGGTGTCATGTGACGAGGCTGAAATCATTGTGTCTCGGGATAAAGACGTTCATTTCCATGTCACGTACATAAACGCACACATCTGGAGTGGTGAGATACAGGTGCTGAGAGGCCATGGTAAATACACATAAAACGCATCTTTAAAACATGCATTTGAGCATGGAATTGGTCGAAAATGTGACTAGATGGCAGAAAATATGGGAGGTCTGATCTACAATGGCAGATACATACCTCAAAATTGTAAATTGTCATCAAGTGACTTTCCTTGATGAATAATTGACAAAGCCATTTTTCACCTGAGAGTGTTTGTTTGCTATAAACTATGTGCAAGGTTATAAATCTGGCCCAAAAATTATGTAAACATGCATTCGGTATGAAATACATGCAATACATCTCTGACTTCCCAGAATGCAATTATTAAGTCACTTCCCTTATTCTCACTCTGTTCCTCCATCTTTCAGATTTCCCCTCCTCAAGCTCAGCTTTGATACATGCAATCCGTTACTGTTCAAAAGTAACACAGCAGTGTTATTACTGGCTGCTCACCTTTCTCCTTCACTCATTCTGTTCCCTAGCTACCCCTCTTCTTCTCCACCTCTCCTTCTCATCCCTCGCTCTGGGTCACTGTTGACATTGAGCTGTCAGTGCAGAAAGGGAGAGAGAGTTGTGAGAGTTTCTAATTCTCACAGATATTGGAACAGAGAAAGTGGCATGGGAATGAGAACATCACTGCACACACACTGTTTCTCCTCCCTCTCATCATTCTCTTTCTCGATCTGTCAGATTCAAGTAGTTTCATAGGAAAAGTTAAAAAGCAAAATTATTTATAAATTCATACGCAATTACACACATTAAAGGGGTCATATGATGCGATTTAAATTTTTCCTTTCTCTTTGGAGTGTTACAAGCTCTTGGTGCATAAAGAAGATCTGTAAAGTTGCAAAGACTAA
>NW_015547653.1:200262-203055 GCF_001515605.1 Sinocyclocheilus anshuiensis
TCAGCTTTCACCGTGGATGAAGCGGAGTCCAGCCCAGGGTTGTCACATGTGGTTGCCGCAAGCCCGCCGGCTGCGCCGTTCTCAAGTCCGCCGGCCATTCCTCACTCTAGGCCGCCACCGCGTGTGACTCTGTGTTTCGTTGTGAAAGCGAAAATACTTTCTTTGGCCTTCCAAAAGAGGACACAACTAGAAATCAGTGGTTAAGTTGTATTTACAACACATTTCATTACACCAAATACACAAAATAATGTTCTTTTTAGCAACATCATATGACCCCTTTAACCAAAATACCAACTAACTGCCAACTAACCATCTAAATAAAAATATAAATTAGACCATCAAAGTCCATGCATGCAATTAATTCTTCATTTTTAATGGCCTTCATTTTTAAAGTTGACATGAAATGAAAATTCATTCAATATTAATTCAATGTCATGAATGCATTTACTAAATTTGGTGTTATAATATGGGAAATAAAGAATATTCTTAATATGTAATAATTTAGTGATTAATTCAATGCGATCAACACATTTACTAAATTTGGTATTATAATGGTGTGTAGGATATCAGACCGAATCAGACAATCTAAGATTTGGTCAAAAACATGGTTGAAACATGAGGAGCCGAATTCCACAGAGGCCCAAGACAACAGGATGTTCATAAATCAGATCCTAGCACTAGCCAGTCTGAAGCAAGCCTAACCAACTCTTTCACAGAACAGCTTTCAACATTAACACAAAAGGAACACACTGATCATAACAACTCAGGAAGGAGATTGTCAATTTTAGGGCAAGTAATCAAGATTAAATGGTCAAAGAGATGACAGCATGACCATCACGTGATAGTAACCACAATCACGAGCTCTTTGGATTGACTTCCCCCACCTCGACGACAGAGAACAGACTGAAATTCCTTACAGACCTCTTAGCTCTCTGGTCTTCACAGAAGATGTCCTCATCCACAGAATGGCACAGAAACTGCCTTCCCATGCAACTAAATGACACTAAAAGGACATGTGAGCAACTAATCATTTCTAGGCATAACTCCCTATCAGTTAACTCCATAACCCACACATCAGACTATCACGTTTTAATCATTTATTGGGTATGATTCCCTTTGAGCTAAATTGACCTGTTTCCCTTACAGGTGAATACATTTTTTTTTTAAATAAAATAAAATAAAAATGGTAAAAAGAGTGACACACACCTGATACTTCAAAACAACAGCAAAAAAAAAAACATTCCCAACTGTGATCATCACCATGTATGTCAGAACAGGTCTGGCTGACTGTAGTATTACACAACCACATAAACACACACAGTGTACCTCATGTGCAGTACATACGGTCCCACACCCGGACATTCCCATAGCCTTGCACTCCTGTATCAGGACAGTGCAAGAACGATTCTAATTAAATATTCATATAATAGATTTTCCTTGTTAATTATTAAGCAGGCCTGCTGTGTGTCTGTGTATCGGTCCATCTGCAAGGGACCCAAATCTCACTATTATGTCTCTCTCACAGACACACACTGTGTATTTGTGCACAACAGCACAATCCCGATGCTGCAGAACCAGCCACTGAAGCACTCACACACAGACAGGACAGTGACGAAATGAATTTACACTTCTTTTTAACTTCATCCTTACCTCTGCCATCACTTATCTGGAGTCTCTCTCTCTCTCTGCAGTCTATTCTCTCTCATATAGCTCAGATAAATGGCTAGCGGTCGGAGACAATCACAGATCACTCAACACAAGCAATATCTGTAGAGCTGTGCTGCAGTCATTAACTACAAGAGATAAAACACACGCTGTCTCTTACACACACACACACACACACACACACACACAGTCCTCAATCCTGCTGGATCCCACCGAACAGGGTTTGAGTGTGCAGGGCTCTGCACTATGTATCTGCTGATGGGATTTTAAGGATGGCCTAGACATGGAGGTGGGTAAAATGAGGGCTAACGCACACACAAAGTGACTGCTGTCTATTGATCAACTCAGACAGACTCATTTATGGCACTTACAAAAGTAGAACACACACACACACACTGAAAATGTAGTGTGATAAAGAGCAAACTGAATAGTGGTGTGTGTTTCTGTATTTTCATTACCTGAGGGACGAGTGAGGAGGTGGGGTGTGCTTGGGGTTTCAGTTTAGTTTGGTGTGTGTGTTTTGTGTGACAAGCCATCACCATGGTAACAAAGAGACAGCCTCCTTAGCCTTGCAGGTGCTAATGGAGATAACGAACCCGCACTTATACTATTTTACCTCTCCTTTCACCTATACCCTATATTACCCTCTCTCTCTTTTCTGGTGAACCTTTTTTTACATTCACCCTTGGCTTCGATTTCTTTTCTTTTCCATGTACATCACATCACCCCACATCTTTATTAAGGGTTCGCTCTCTGTCTCTCTCCATTTTGCACATTTTCCTGCCAAAAATGTGACGATATATGTCTGAGAGACACAAAAGATCCAGTCCAATTCGAAATTAGCTACTGATTAGTGATTATCAAAATGCAAATTGTAAGCAGGTTTACAAAGACAAGAAAAGTGGCTCATAAACAAGTGTTGGAGTAGCAAATAATAGCTATTACCACCTTAGTAGCTCAGCTATTTTCTCAGTTATTTTCAAAACTTGGTCAAACTTTATAATAATCTTCATTAATAAATCATTAACAAACATTATTTAATGCTTCATGGATCATTAGTTAATATATTCAATATATTCAAAAAGTTAGAAACATGAGATAATGTGCTTGTTAATGTTTGCTAATAAA
>NW_015547653.1:203486-216419 GCF_001515605.1 Sinocyclocheilus anshuiensis
ACACACACACACACACACACACACACACAGAGAGAGAGAGAAAGCGAGAGAGAGAGAGATTCTGCATGCAACTTTGATATATGAATAAAAAAATATAAAAAATCTAAATCAAGTGGCCAAATATCCACCACAACCATAAATCCACATACACAGTAGTAGATTATCACACAAATAATTACATAAATACGCAGATTCAGATCCACACACAGAGAATACATATGCATTTGTCTTGCCACATTAATATTCACATATACAAATGGGGCATGTGTATACATGCAGTCTTCACTCATGCATAATATAACATGTTTAGAAATTACAGACAGCAGGAGATAAATGTCAAGTCTTCATCACAAGATCTAAGCAGATGCACATGCAGAAATGCTCCAATATTAAGTGTATAGTGAACAGACTCAGATACAAGACCAGACATGAATACACTTTCAGTATTTATTTATTGGCTTTATTCATCTGATTTAGACTGCTGCCATAGCCTGAAAAACAAGCACAGCTGCTCGATATGATATGAGACAGATTCTGAAATATGAACACTTAAAACCCAAATAAAGATGTATATTCCACTATGCAGTGCATGCTATAAACATTAAATGATAATCAAATATTTAATGGTACACTGAAGATTGGAACTCAAGAGAGCTGCAAAAGATACTTGAGTTCAAAGCACCATGTCTGCAAAATCACTCAAGCTGTGAATTGTTGGAACCATGGCACCCAAAAATTAAAAACTGCTGAAAATTAGCAGTGAATGGATGCCGTCAGAATGAGAGTTCAAACATCATGTTTTATCAGCGGTTTGGTATCTCATTCTGATGGTACCCATTCACTTCAGTGGATCCATTGGTGGAAGTAAATTTTCAGCAATTTTTCATTTTTGGGTGAACTATTCCTTTAAAGGGGTCATATGATGCGATTTCAAGTTTTCCTTTCTCTTTGGAGTGTTACAAGCTCTTGGTGCATAAAGAAGATCTGTAAAGTTGCAAAGACTAAAGTCTCAAATCCAAAGAGATATTCTTTATAAAAGTTAAGAGTCAATTCCGACTTTGCTATGACAATCTGGCGCTTCTGAATCAGCGACTTTAAGTATGTTTTGTTATTAGTTTAAGTATTTGCTATTGACTGTTAAAATGCGGAGTTTTGCGCAGCGCAGAGTAACGCGTCGTGTGTGTGTGTGTGTGTGTGTGTGTGTGTGTGTGTGTGTACATATTCTGTTACACTAAATACACTAAATAATGATCTTTAAAATAGCATCATATGACCCCTTTAATAGTTGGTGCTTTGATACACTGACCTGTGACATTTGTGCATGTTCTCACCCTCTCTACACTATCATATTTGACATATCAAGCCAATAAGCCAATATTTATTTATCTATCTATCCACATATTATGCTTATAATTATACATTTTTAATGTAAATAAAATCATAATTCTAAATGAATTTAAAAGGAATCATTAAAATGACTAAAGATTAATTTTCTAAAGATTACAATAATTGTTTAAAAACTAAAAATTACTAGTGTTTTTAATGATTAACTTCAAGTGGGCGCTAGATGATGGCAAAGGTAAACAAAATATAAAAATTTAAATTTATACCAGTATAGTGTGTACAGTTAAACATTTTATATAGTTGAAAACAAATGAAATAAATAATTTGTATTTAATTATATTTAAAATCAATATTTATAAATAATGATTTATTTATTTTTGGCCAATTGTAAGCTGTGCCATAGATCACCTAACTCAACCAAAAGATCTCACATTACAGCAGGTCGTACATCTCGGCACGACTGACCTCAACATTTCCCCTGCACAAACTCTTACTGACAGGTAAAACAGCAGGATACGTACCTACTTTAAGCCATGAACAGAAATAATCTAAAGGTTAAGACATAATACAACATGCTTTTTCTGGTCGAGGTTCAGTCAATATCTCTCCGCATCACAAAGCCTGCTGGGAAATCACTATAGCACCCAATTTAGGGATTACCGGTTCAACACTTTGACTGTGTCCTAAAGCGAATGCAGACAGAGCATTAGCATGAAAGCTCCTTCTAAGAACCGCTTCTAAACCAGCACGCCATGTCAAGACTAGACCACGTAGAAGAAATTCAAGAGCACTAGAGATAACATGCAAATGTTCAGTGACTATAATTATTTTCAACCGCTCCATCAGCCATTTTTACTCCACTCACACAGGATTGTGGGATGTCACAGATAGTAGAGGATACATGCTGCTCTTCATATAAGTATATAACTATTTTCCATGCCCTACAATGCCCTTGTAAACTGTAAGCATGGCTAAACGTTTCCTAGGAAAGTCTGTCTAGATCCCAACTTGTGTAAACTATAATCGACAGAGATCACGAAACATTTCCACTTTTTTTTTACCCTCTCTGTCTTTTCATGTCTGTTCTGTTTTTGCTCATACTGTCTCTCACTCTCTCAGTGGATGAAAACCAGGTGTGCCTTCACACCCTGTCTAGCCCCATCTGTTCCTCACTGTCTGAAAGAGCGCAGGAGCGAGGGAGAGGAACGAGGAGGAGAGAAAACGGAGTGCAGAAGATATTCCCAGTGGCAAACAGTAGTAAAGACATTCCAGAGGTGTGAATCTCTTCCTGTGCTCCGCCCACTATCCGTTCAACATCCTACCGCTCGCCCTGTTCCGACTACTGTTCCAAGAGCCAGAGGCAAGGTATGGCCCCGAAACACACACACACACTCACACTCGTTGAACACCTGCAACCACAGGATTGAGATGTCATCTGTCAAAAACAGGTTTAATGCTACAAAAAAAGAAGATAAATCTTTTAAATAAAACACACATGCACACACACAACGGTTATGTTTGCCTAAGATGTCAGAAGACATTTCCTCTGTTTATATATTAAACACTGAGCAACAGAATCAAATCATACACACACACACACAACTGTGCGAAATCAGGAAATGAGCATAATTAAAACATGTGCACGTAAGCTAATCTGCATGCGAGGGGGGCAAACACACACACACACACACACACACACACACACGTGCAGTATTTGCAAACATTTGAATTGCTAGTTAATGGCCTGCAGGGCCCGGGAAGTGCATGCTTAATAGTCATAGGTGTGACTATTTCCTTGAACTGTCAGTCAAAGCAGAGGGGAGAAACAAAGAGAGGTTTGATCTCAGTACCCACACACACATCTCATTCACATTTTCCATCTTCCCATCCGTGAGCCAGTGTAACTATCCAAGGTCATTCGAATTCTTCATGTTCTCCAGAACTGCCCGACATCTGAATATGACTCTGAAACGCAATGACCTCCCACTCGCCATGATGTACCAGTGGGATACGGCCATTTTTCCACATCCTCATAGGCTGTATTTTATTGCTCGATGCTGCCAGGATTACGCACACACACACACACAGGGAACGAGAGGCTCAATGTGCCATTAGTAAGAAAAATGTCATATAGGAGCAATAATAAAATCAGAGAAGTCACAAAGGACTCCTTCTCTCTCATTGGTTTTATTGGTTGCTCTCCAAAACTCTGGGATTGTAATTGCAGTCACACACACACACACGAATGGCATTTGGGGTTTTGGATGGATACATGGTTTGGAGAGACACAAGCAGAAAGGAACAGAACACAGGGCCGAGATGGTAACAATTAGAGTCAGAGAGAGCAGGATAGAGATTGTGGTGAGGCCGAGTCGCCATTCAAAAATTGGCACACTCAAGCTCTGTTCCAAAACCTAGAGAGCTGCCTACCTACACAACATTTTAAAGGATCATACGTATGCTCACAACATGAAGATAACATCATGCTGCCTTCTAAGACATCTCAACATGACATCCATTGCAGAGAAGGCCATACTAGAAAGCACTATGACAAGCTCAGTAAAAAAAAAAAAACATTCCAAAATGGAAGACGAGTTCAGAGAAATGTTGATTGTAATTACAGTATACTTAGGCTTCATTCAAAACCAAAAAAGTAAAATCTAAAAGAAATGAACTATTCTACCCAATATTTGAGTGTGCTACATATTTTTCGCTTAGCAACACCAAATGTCAAACTATAGATAGATAGATAGATAGATAGAATGATAGATAAAACAATAGATAGAACAATAAAATGATAGATAGAAAGAATGATAGAACAATAGATAGAATGACAGAACATGCTAACAACTTAGCATACTAACTTAACATAGCATTATCTGGTTAACTCATTAGTATTAACTCTTTTAATTAGCTGCAATATATCATTATAACATACTACATTTTTGATCAGCCATTGAGGAAGGAGGCCAGAATTCTGCACTGCATCGTATGAGTGAACGCTCCGCTCCCTCACTGCAGGCCCCGGCTTTCTGTGATGATGTTGTAGCTGCCAGTCACACATACACAGAGTTGACACTTACATTACGACCACAACTTCTTGGAGAGAACAGACGTGAGCTCTGTGACTGAGTGTGTGTGTGGCTCAGGTGTGGATTAAAGCAGGGGGTTGAAGAGGGGCACATCACAAGCAGAGGGGCGGGGTTAATTAATGTCTCTTTCTCTCACAGCATGCTGATATTTTCTCTCTGGGTGGTGGGAATAACATCTCTCTCTCTGTGTGTGTGTGTGTGTGTTTATAGGTGCATGTGCATGTGTGTTCTGCTTCAGATGTGAGTAATTGCATTGAAGTCCACAGGGAGAAACACACAGACTCAGACTGATATACAATCAAGAGAGCATGTCAGATTAGGAAGAACTAGAAACAGACTGACATTCTAGAGAGAGAGAAAGACATTGTATTTAGTGGCTAATGAACACTAAAGTTGATTAAAGCAAAAAATAAATAAATAAATAATAATAATAAGTGTTTAAATGTGACACTGGCAGGTGTATGCAAAATTTGATCGATAGAACGAAAGATAGACAGAATGACAGATAGATGGACTGATGGATACTGTATGAAGATAGAAAGATATAAATATTCATTTAAAGATAGTAAAAGCACATGCAGAACAACTGCTGAAATTTAATTTATATTTATTTCACATATTTGTATATTCATATAATAATTGTTTTTTTGTTTTTTTCAAATAATAAATAAATCTGTAGAATAAATGTTTATTTAGTCAAATAAACAGTAACCATAAGTCTGTGCGCAATTGGAGTCACTTTTTTTTAAATAAGGCAAGGCAGCACTAATTTTACAAACAGCACACAGTGAATATGACATGAATATGACATAGCAGCAAACTGGATATAGCGCAGCATAGTTTGAAATCAACTATTTAAAGTTTGTTGAGCTTGCATGTCCAGTGACAGTTTTCCTGTCCACATCCAATTCACACAGAAGGACCGTCATGTACCGAGTACTTTAGGCAGGCTACAAATGTTTACAGCACATAACTTCCGAAGATGTCACAGCTGGGTTTGACAAAGTTTATGAAATTAAATGTTTATTAAATATTCAAAGTCTTGGTTTAATGACATAAATGCATATTTGCTGAAGACGGCAGATGAGGAAGTAGTATGCCGATAATTTAAAAAATCCCAAATATCGGCCAATATATCAACCTTGGGTCTTTATCGGTCGACCACTAACAGATACACATTGTACGCAGTATTGAACGCTAAAGTTGATTAAAGCCAAAGAATTAGTGTTTAAATGCAACACTCACAGCTTTATGCACTAATGGACAAAACTGCATTAATAAACACTCCAGTAGAGGACAAAAGTGATGGACAGAAGGAAAGTGAAAATTAAGAGAGCTCTGTCAGAGACGGACAGATAGCAGGAGCTGAGACTGATAAACAAAAGGACCGATAAGAATGAGGGACGCGGGGAAGAATAAAGACATAGACAGATATGAGAAACTGGGAGGAGATTTGAGACACATCAGTGCATGCACACACACGTACATCCACGTTAATCTCTAACACGCAGACACACACTCCTGTGATCTCCCTCATTTACCCCCTCCTTCATTCTCTCTCGCTCTCTCTCTCTCTCTCACACACACACACACACACACACACACACACACACACACACACACGTCTTGAGCTGTGGGTGTGGTGCTCTTTGAACCCTCCATATGGGACACATGTCATCATCAAATATTCATACTATGGTTTTGTCTCATTAAATATTCAACAACGCACACACACACTTAAACGTACAGCATGGAATTAAACCTCCAGTCCCTCCTCCTAGGGTGTGTGCTGTGCATCTGCTCTTGTATTGGAAATGGAAATGGTGTTCTAGAATAATTCACACCAATCTCAGTGAGGAGCCTCAGCAGCACAGAGTCAAGAGAAGCAGACTGATCTCAATGCTGTTATCACTCTCTCTCACACACACACACGATTGAGTGCTGCAACACAAGTGGCGTCAAACATCCACTCATACTTTATATCCCATACAGTCACGCTTTCTCTCTCTCTTTGGGCACACTAGCATGTACGGATCTCCCATTTACTTCCATATCACTGCATAATATAAGCTAATTATAATTATATACTAGGACCGTCAATCGATTAAAAATGTTAATTACATGATATGCTGATTAATCAAATTACTTATAATTAATTGCGTATATCAATATTTGGCTAGATAACCCCTCAAATGAAGACAATTCAACAACATTACTGTGGCAACTGAGTAAATGATTGAATAATCTTTACAAAAAACAGCTTTAGAAGTCAATATATATTTAATTTCATATCATTTCATTACATCATTTTTACACACACACACACACGCACACGCACACGCACACGCACACACACACACAACCATTCAAAAGTTTTAAAATATATTTTAAAATGTAATTTATGTAATTTAAAAATATAATGTATTCTTGTGATGGCAAAGCAGTCTTAAGTGTCACATGATCCTTCAGAAATCATCTTAATATACTGATTTGGTGCTCAAGAAACATTTATTTTTATTGTCTACGTAAAGTTAAAATCTTTTGCAACATTAAAAATGTTTTTATTGTCACATTTCATCAATTTAATGCATCCTTGCTGAATTCAAAAAATAAAAATAAATACTGACTCCAAACTTTTGAACGGTAGTGTGTATATATTAAATAACACTAAATTTGAGTTAAATCAACAGTTGTACTACTAGTTAATAATAACCTGAAAACCCAGACTATTTGGCATGTTTAGATCTGAATTAAGACAATAATTATGTCCCCTCAAGGTTTTGTTGTTCTTTTGGGGACACTAAGACATTTCATATTCACTTGGAAAAGGAAACATCCCAAAAGATACATAAAACCTAGATAAAACATGCTTTTCCATAACTTAATTTCACTGCATGAAGTCATGGCCCAACAGGGTCAGTAAGTTTTCATCTTCCTTGGAACATTTCCCAGTCAAATTCCCCTTTATTTCCTCATCGTTTCTTGTTGTCTCTCTCTTTCTACTATACCTATAAATACAAAATAACTCACAACTTTATCAAATGCAGTATAGGAGCAGAACACGAGCCAAACAATACACTCTGATTTAGAAATGTATGTATATATATTATTGGCTATGGCTCATTCAGCATGATTAGTAATCAGTGAGATCAGTGACTCTGTGATCACGTTAGTGCTTGTCTGCGCTGGTGTTTTGGCTCCAGCTGGCTCTGGCCCAGTTTAATGCTGTCATAAGCACACAGGTAGCCTGAGGCTCAATACAATCTCTGCTCCATTACTGTTATACTTCACAGCTCTATGGTCACAATGTGAGTTTAGCACACCAACTATATATAGTAGCTATTAGCATAAAAAAGACAACCAAAATAGGGAGAGAATGTTATGGAAAATAAATCAAGAAATGGACATGCAGTCATGACCCCTCCATCAACCCCACAGTTCAACCTCAACTATGTTTTGGGGTCTTGATGTCTGCCAAACAATGAAAGATGTTTCCTTACTGCCGCATGAATGCCTCTCATTACCTTGGACAATAGTTCGGCATTTAATTAAATAACAAATGTAGTCATTATTATAAATGTTGAGTAACTAGATTATGTACACATTTGTACCTTATTGGTCCCTTACAAGGTTCCTTTGTTCACAGTAGGTATTGCAAAAAGTTCATCATTTATACTCTCCCTCATATCATATAGATTTTTTTTTAAAGAAATTAATACTTTTATTCAGCATACTAACAGATGTTAGTGACATCACAGACTTAGAATGTTACAAAAGATTTCTATTTCAAATTAATGCTGTTTATTTCTATTCATCAAATAGTCCTAAAAAGGTATCATGGTTTCCACAAAAATATTAAGCAGCACAGCTGTTTTAAACATTGATAATAACAATAAGATTTTTTTCTTGTGCATATTAGAATAATTTATGGATGTTTTCTGAAGAAACCATTATAGAATGATTCCTGAAGGATTTCTGAAGACTGGAGTAATGACTGCTGAAAATTCAGCTTTGCTATCACAGGAATTAATTTCATTTTAAAATATATTAAAATAGAAAATGTTTTTAATTATAAATTATAAAATGTAATTGAATTCTAAAGATATTTAACAATACTACTGTTTTACTGTATTTGATCAAATAAATGCAGCCTTTGTAAACATAAGAGACTTCTTTCAAAAACATTTAAAAAATCTTACCAACCCCAGACATTTGAGCTGTATTTTATGTATATCAGTCAAATGAAAACATGCCACAATTATACATGTAGTTGGTGTGTGCATATGTGATCAAATTTACAAGACAAGAAAAGAACATGTGCAAATGTGAAAGAGAAACAGATGGAGACTGTGAAAAGAGAAAAGGCGAGCTGGAGTGAGTGAGCGGGTCTGGATTAACCCGACTGACCCATTACTGCTGTGGAGTTCAGATCACACGCGGCGAGATCAAACCTCTACTCACTGTCTCCTGTACTGCTCCTGCAGCTCTCAACTCCAAACTTTGACCTTGGAGGTGTTGTGTAAACACTCCACCTGCAAGATCTTCTGCTATTCATGCATCTTTATTATTTATTATCATCGAGGCAGTAATTACCTTTGGGACAAACAAAGTATCTTCATTATGTGACCACACATGTGTTGAGATATACTGGATGTGCGGGTCCAGTTTTTCACAACATTAAAACCTGAAATCACATACAGTATATTGTGGAAGGCAGCCAACTGTTCACAAGGAAAATGGCTTAAAACATGATAAAAAACTATGTGTATGTGTGTGCAACGTCAAAGAACTGATTAGCAATCAGTGGCATTGTGGTAGCTTTGGTAAGGGTTTCGAGCGCATTATACTGCCTGTGTGTCATAATCTCCATTGAGTCATAACTGTGTGTGTGTGCAATGTGCTGTGTGTTCAAGCATTCATATATTGCATCAGAACATTTCAGTACATTGATGTTTGTGCATGCGTGTGTGTATCTGTGCTGTACAGCATGTAGCTGTGGGCAGTATTGTTTCTAAATTGCAGTGTGTCCGGGGAGTTTGATTTGTGATGGTGCTATTTTGGATATTCATTATTAATGGACACTGGCCTAATTCAGACCACAGCTTTTAGCACTCCATTATAAATGAGACACACACACGCTCTAGCTCAGTGTCTCTCAAACAAATCGCATCTCCCTTGAAAGCGCTGCCCTCAAAAATTCTCCCTCTTGTTCATTTTCTCCCAAAGTCTCTCTATCATATCAGCTCTCATCTTTCCATCACTCTCTCCATCTCTCTCGCTCCATATATGTTGCAGCATTAGCCGTGTCTCCCGGAGGAGAGCTATCTGTCCCTCTTTGCTAATAATGCCACTTCATTAAAAGCAGCTCATTTCTCAGTGGGCCCATCAGAGGCAGGCCTCTCCCTCAGACAGACGGCACTGCGGAGCCATCTCTCCATCACAACACCGCCACGGCAAACTCCCGCTCATGCCGCAAGGAATCTCAACATGGAGGTCCAAATCTTCACAAAACGCACAGCGAGGCATTTTCACATACCATTCAGTTTTGCACACTAACATTAAACATTTTATTTACACGAGTACAAGAGCATCTAAAGCTTAGCATAACATTACTAAAAAATTATTGCAATGTTCCTGTTTAAAAGGGTTTTCTTTTAATTCAGCACTCTACTTCTACTTCTAATGTAGCACATTTTGAGAACATCGCTATGAGCTAAAGTCTCACATTTTTAAAGAACACTCAAACTGTTCCTCCCAAAACTGAAAACTGTGTCATGATTTACTCGCCCTCATGTTGTTCCAAACCTGTATGACTCTCTTTCATCTGTGCAGCACAAAAAGAGAAGAATATTTTCCACAACAACAACAACATGCAGTGACTAGGGTTTTTTTAACCTCCAAAAAAAGAAGAAAAAAAAAAGAGAAAAAAGCAACAACAACACATACAGTATTCCAAGTGGTGTTAGTCTCTTCAATAAACTTACTTGCGAAAACATACGTTGGCAAAGGGCTTTTGGATTTCATCAGTGATATTGCTGATAATTATAAAGTAAAAACTAAAAAAGATCATTGTGAAGTACATATTACTGTTCAAAAGGTTGGCTTCATTAAGTTTTTTTTTTTTTTGAAAGAAAGCAAAAGAACTGACACATTACTGTTAATTAAAAGAAACAGCAAAGATTTGTACATTGTTACAAAAACAATTCTATTTTAATAATGCTGTTCTTTTTTATAATTTCTATTCATCAAAGAATGCTAAAAAATGTGTCATGGCTGCTGAGAATTCAGCTTTGTCATCATACGAATAAGTTACATTTGAATATCTATTAAAATAGATTAGTTAGTTAAATTGCAATCATATTTCACAATATTACTGTATTTTTTGATCAAATAATGCAGCCTTGCTGAGCATAAGAGATGCTTTACAAAAACATTTTAAGAATCGTTGCCAAACTTTTGAATGGTAGTGTATGTATATAAAAATATGTATGTGTTAAAAATCACAAATATGTGATAAACCATTTGACATTTAGCATATTATCATCAACAAAAATATGCTGTATTAGTGGGAGTAAAATGGGCTAAATTAATGAATAAGATGCAACAAAATATGAACAATTTAAAGTAAAATTAATTTAATTAATAACTTGGAAAATAGAAGAAGAAACAAAGAAAATGTAAAAGGGAACACAGAATACAATTTCTTATGTCATAAAAAGCTTTGTGTGAGGAAAATCTCAGCGCTCAAATCTCATTTGGGCTCGCACATATTAAATCTTGGTGTACAATACTGGTTCTTGTAATACACTAAACCCAATGTACCGTGTGTGATTTTGCAAAAAACACAAACTATATTTGAGAGCCACAGCAGAGGGTCAGTTTCACAATATTATTTTACTCTACACTCTTAAAAATAAAGGTGCTTCACGATGCCATAGAAGAACCTTTTTGTCTAAATGGTTCCATAGAGAACCTTTAACATCTGAAGAACCTTTCTGTTTCACAAAAGGTTCTTTGTGGCGAAAGAAGGTTCTTCAGATTACAAAAAGGTAAGAAAGAGATGGTTCTTTAAAGAACCTTTGACTGAATGGTTATTCGTGGACCCAAAAATGGTTCTTCTATGGCATCGCTCGAAGAACCTTTTGAAGCACCTTTATTTTTAAGAGTGTAGAACAAATAGGTGGGAATACTGCTAAAAACGTATTTGTTTGAAGACACAATACCAGTTTTGGAACACAAATGAAGGCAATGATGAAAGAACTCAACTATTGCCCTTAAGAACATTTGTTCATAACATTTACACAACCACATGTTTTAATCTGTTCCCTTTTACATGGGCAGCCGTTTTTGATGAATGTGAATCACAGCACATGCACATCAGAGCATTGTGGTGTTTTTAGACCACAGGTGACACGCATACTGCTGCTGACGGCCCCACAGGACGATCACGAGTGTGTTTGTAGAAGCGTTAGACAACCTAAGTGTGTAATGATTACCAATAATGGCTACCTGTAGCTTAATGAATCATGATTCATAAAAAGGAAATGACATAGAGTGACACACCATGGCAAAATCAATACAGCAAGAAATGAAAGATAAACGACATCAATCAAGATGCCCATCACTCTGTCAAATTATGAGAGAGGACTCGGGGTGTCGATAAAATGTTCAGGAAAACATCAAGATGGAGGCGAAAGATGTATGTCTAAATTTACTGCGCTTTTCTTTGTCTTGTACTAACAAACAATAATAATCTGTGGTGGTTCCGCTTTCCGCTATGTGTGTGTGTGTGTGTGTGTGACTGATGCATTGTGCAGCTTTTCAATTCTTAAACAACCATGTTGGAAGACGTACCCATGTCCATATTCCAGGATGACCATGTTAAGGTCCATTGGATCCAAATTATGAAATAGTGGTTCACTGAGCATGAGGAATCATTTTCATGAACTGAGTCCTGAGCTTAACCCTATTGAAAGTCTTGAGGATGTGCTGGAGTCGACTTTACAGAGTGGCTCAGCTCTCCCACTGTCAGTTCAAGATCTTGGCAAAAAATGAACGGAACTCTTGATCTTTTGAAGCACCTTTATTTTTAAGAGTGTAGAACAAATAGGTGGGAATACTGCTAAAAACGTATTTGTTTGAAGACACAATACCAGTTTTGGAACACAAATGAAGGCAATGATGAAAGAACTCAACTATTGCCCTTAAGAACATTTGTTCATAACATTTACACAACCACATGTTTTAATCTGTTCCCTTTTACATGGGCAGCCGTTTTTGATGAATGTGAATCACAGCACATGCACATCAGAGCATTGTGGTGTTTTTAGACCACAGGTGACACGCATACTGCTGCTGACGGCCCCACAGGACGATCACGAGTGTGTTTGTAGAAGCGTTAGGTGTGGATTTACCTGCTTGTGACACAAAAGCGTGATATACTGGGAGGACACACATCTGTCTCCCCCTTCCCTCTCTCTCTCCCCGTCAGGATTTT